>NW_006795223.1:259644-333716 GCF_000442215.2 Lipotes vexillifer | reverse complement strand
CTTTTTTTTTTTTTTTTTTTTTTTTTTTTTTTTTTTTTTTGCGGTATGCAGCCCTCTCACTCTTGTGGCCTCTCCCGCCGCGGAGCACAGGCTCCGGACGCACAGGCCCAGCGGCCATGGCTCATAGGCCCAGCAGCTCCACGGCACGTGGGATACTCCCGGACCGGGGCACGAACCTGCGTCCCCTGCATCGGCAGGCGGACTCCCAACCACCGCACCACCAGGGAAGCCCCTGTATATATTCTTTGGAAAAATGTCTGTTCAGATATTCTGCCCATTTTTTAATTGGGTTTTTTTTTTTGATATTGAGTTGTATGAGCTATTTATATACTTTGGATATTAATCCCTCATTAGTCATATCATTTGCAAGTATTTTCTCCCACTCAGTAGGTTGTCTTTTTGTTTTGTTGATAGTTTCCTTTGCTGTGCAAAAGCTTTTAAGCTTAATTAGGCCCCACTTCTTTATTTTTGCTTCAGTTTTCTTTGCCTTAGGAGACAGATTCAAAAAAATATTGCTAAAATTTATGTCAAAGGGTGTTCTGCCTATGTTTTCCTCTAAGAGTTTTGTAATATCTGGTCTTACATTTAGGTTTTAATCAATTTTGAGTTTACTTTTGTATACGATGTTAGATGATGTTCTTATTTCATTCTTTTACATGCAGCTGTTCAGTTTTTCCAACACCACTTATTGAAGAGACTGTCTTTTCTCCACTGTATATTCTTGCCACCTTTGTCATAGATTAATTGACCATGAGTGCATGGGTTTATTCCTGGGCTCTCTACTCTGTTTCATTGATCTGTGTGTCTGTTTTTGTGCCAGTACCATGCTGTTTTGATTATTGTAGCTTTGTAGTATAGTCTGAAGTCTAGGAGTGTGATTCCTCCAGCTCTGTTCATCTTTCTCAAGATTGTTTTGGCTATTCGGGGTCTTTTGTGGTTCCATACGAATTTTAAAATTATTTGTTCTAGTTTTGTGAAAAATGCCATTGGTATTTTGGTAAGGATTGCATTGTCTGTAGATTGAGTTGAGTAGTATGATCATTTTAACAATATTAAGTCTTCCAATCTATGAACATGGTATATCTTTAGATCTGTTTGTGTCATCTTCAATTTCTTTCATCAGTGTCTTATAGTTTTCCAAGCACAGGTCTTTCACCTCCTTAGGTAAGTTTATTTCTAGGTATTTTATTCTTTTTGATGCAATTGTAAATGTGATTGTTTCCTTAATTTCCCTTTCTGGTAGTTCATTGTTAGTGTATAGAAATGCAACAGATTTCTGTATATTAATCTTGTATTCTGCAACTTTACCAGATTGATTGTTGAGCTCTAGTAGTTTTTTGGTAGCATTTTAAGGATTTTTTATGTATAGTATCCTGTTGTCTGCAAACCGTGACAGCTTTACTTCTTACTTTCCAATTTGGATTCCTTATATTTCTTTTTCTTGTCTTTGACATCTCTTCTAAGATGTCTCAAGCATGCCTGAAATCAAACATGTCCAAATCATACTAATGATATTCCTACATAGCTCTGGTCTTTGTCCAGTGCTCCTTAGACCTGTGAGTCATGCCACAAACATTGAATTGTACAAGGCAGAAAGCTAGAAATCATCATGACACCTCTACTTTTCTTACCAACCATTTTCAATCCATCCAGTCCTGCTGCTTTTTTCTCCTTGGAGTTTTGTGCCGGAGAGAACTACCCCCCACCCCTGGCCCACCTCTCTTTTCTGCCTATCCCTGGCTTTATCCTGTACTATGAAGGGACGTTATTTATGTGCATGTGGAAATTCCACTTATTATATCCCAACTTATTATATACCACCTTCAAAAGCTGCCTCTTGGCCATTTCTCAGACCTAGGAGTAAATACATCAGTAATATGGTCTGCCCATGGAAAGATATACTCATGTAAGGGAACTCTCTGGCCCTAGAAGAGGTTTAGAGCTGTTTGGACTGGGAGTTCCAGGGTTAGGGTGCCTGAATCATGGTCTATAATAGGAGGAAGACATACCCTCGGTTTTGTGAGCAGAGCATAGCTGGAAGCAGAACATAGCTGGGGCAGAACATAGCTGGAAGAAGCTGGAGGAGGCCTTCTAAAGCATGGATTTTATAGACGGGGTTCCCTTTTTTGGGTCCAAGACCAGTACTGCTCCTAAATATCTCTTCAGTCTGTCCGTTTCTCTCCATTTCTATACCATTGATATAGGTCAAGATCTCACCATCTGTTGCTGGGACTATTGCATTAATCCCCTGACTAGTCTTCATAGGTATACTCTTGCCTTCTCTAGTCTCTTCCCTATACTGCAACCAGAGTAATTTTCTGAAGCATAAATCAGATTATATCATTGGGCTAATAAAATCATTCAACTTCTCATTGCTTTTAGAATGAAAACCAAATATACTACTGTAGCTAAGATGACATACAAACCATCTACTCTCATATCTCATCTCACTTTGTGCTTCCCCTCAACTCTAGACTTTCTCAGTTTCTTTCATGCTCTTTCTTTTCTCAAGCATATTTTGTCCCCTGTGCCTGGAAGGCTATTTTCTTTCATCTTTCTTTATGCCCATTTAAAAAACTCTCAGTTTAAAACTCACATCCCTGGGAAAGCACCCTCCGACTTCCAGGCACAAGGTGTTATTAAATAAATATGGCTTGAATCAAGAACACTGTTTTATCACTAAATATTTGGGTGGTCTACTGACTTTGTCAGTCATCTTAGATGAACTATTTCCCCATAGAAGTTTTGTAGCTTTCTACCAGAACAATACATTTCTTTGGGGTTTATAATATTAAAATGACCAATCTCATCCTTAGCTTTGCCTGCAAATCCAAATAATTGAAAATTCTGCTTTATTTTTTCTGATTGCCAGCCTGCCTTTCTTTTCTTTCTTACTCCTACAGGAAATTTCATTGTCTTTTAAAATCAGGTCTAAATCTTTGCTTTCTGCTTTTGGTATTTTATCAAACATTTAGAAATTACACATATTCTTACCCTCCTTACTTCCCTCAGCCCTCTACCTACTCATTCCATTTTGTCAGGCAAAGTTCCTTCATAGACAAAATTGAACCCAGAGAATGCAAATTTGAAGCTTTGCAGTCTGTTGAGTTGCATAGTTACCTGAAGAGGTTAGAGCCCACACCTCTTATTTATGGACAGGATTGCCCTTAAATTTAGAGCTTCTCCTCTGATACTTCTTTAGCACCTCAGGAGTACTTTGTGTTCTACATGCACAGCACTTTACAATGTTGCAGTGTAATTATCTTTCTGTGGTTCTATCTTCCCTATTATACTGTGGGCTTCAAGACCTAGGGAGGTCTTCAAGAACTTCAAAGTCAGGGACTGTATCTTATTAATCTTTTGTATCCTCGTAGCCTAGGAAATGCGTGGCATTTAGTGAGCATTCAATACATTTTGAGCATTTAGTGAGCATTTGATGCATTTCTTTCACATGAATGAAAGACTAGGTGGTACTGCTTAAAATAATAAGTAATAAAATAAGTCTGAAACATTATTTTCAGAATTGTGCCCTATCAGCAAGAACACTGGTGTTCCTAAATAAATAACGGGTTTGTTGATGCTAGGACAATGTTTGCTTTTAGATACCATGCTTCTCGATGTGCAGTTTTTGCCAATTTTCCATGTAATAACAAAGAGAAATTTGGACTCATCAATAACAGCATTTGCCTTCAAGACATTAAATGCTGAGAGGCCAAATTATATTAATTTTAATGAATGAATGAATATCTAATGTAAATATAAAAATTAAAATTGAAATAGTAATTGTATATATTTCATCTAATAATTAAGCTACACGTATTACATATACTGCATATCTCACAACTGTGAATCAAAAGTACTTTGGAAAGAAATTGCCATTGTCAACATCATACGTTACTGAAATTACTTCTTTATGCTATTTGAATGTATATTTTTATAGCAACATATTATTATCAAATAGCTATTTTTGCAAACAGAAACTTCAAACCTATACATACTATTCTAATAAAAGAATTTTGTTCTTTTCAATGTCTATATCACGAAAAACTAATTTTGAACAATTCATTGCTTATATGTGCAATAATTATATTTAAAATCATTTTCAAAATATTTACACTGTATAGTTTATTATAATTAGGCTAGAGATGAATTTCTCGTTAAAAAAGATTAGGCCAATTATTTATTTGATATATTTCTTAAAAGTTACAAGTTTTTTTGGATCAAATAATTCATTTCTTGATGTTAACCCATATATGGATGCTTAAAAAGGTAACGAGAATTTCAAGACTTAAATTTCATGGCTCAGTTGGGTGGCCAGCCAGAGGAGTTTCAGCTAAAGTCCAGCACTGTAAGATTACAAAACATTTGATTAATTTTAAGCTTTAGAAGACATGAAGGAGAAAACAATTTTTATCCTTTAATGAAAACTTCCTAAATTTGATCCACTGACGTTTTAACATAAGAATATTTTAGCTACACAACCTTTGTTGTTTTACAAGAGGTTAAAAATAGTTCCATTTTGTACCTTTAAACTAATCTCCTTTATAGGTAGTAAGTCTCTTGAATTATACTTGAAAAAATATATAGAATATGAAGAGACTAAGCACTATTAAACTCTCAGCAGTGTATTAATTTCTGTTTGATGTCCATCTGTAGCTACTATTATGAGATAGGAGTCACTAGTATTAATTTCAATTTCTATGTTTATAGACTATTTGTTGTTAACTTATACAGAGAATGGATAAACATGGATTTCAGGCATTAGCTATATTTTTCTTGTATTGGAAAAATGCTAGAAAGATGTGAGAAAGTGTCATTTTATTTCCATAATTTAGACAAGTTAAATGATCTTTTCATTTCTTAAAAATGTTAAACCTGAATTGGATAGAGAGTAATGCCTGATGAGCCACTGGGCAGCTTAGCAATGGACCAATTCTCAGATTTGTATCCCAATTTCCTAACTTGTTATATTCATTCTAACAGTCAGACCCTTTTCTCATGCTATGACTGTTTCATTAGGAATATGAAATCACAGAATGTTCAAGGTAGAAGGGTCCTTAAAGATGATTTCATTCAACTTGACCCATATAGCATAAAGATATAACTAGATCTGCATGTTCAAGTTTGGAGCTAGAAATTGACACTGAGCTGAATTAAACTGCATAGTAAAGAGTTGAGAAGTTTGAAGTAAATGGTTAGGAAATCTGAGAGAAGGTACATGTAATTTCTAGAGGCCCAGCGTAACATGAGGAAAGGTGGAAAAGGGACCCTCCTGCCATGGGAGCTTTGGAGAGAGGACTTAAGAGATGGGACAAGCCAACAGTGGTGATCTAGTATGGTTTTCATAATGTGAACTTTCTTTTCTTTGTTTCCTATGAAATTTTCAGCAAAGAATTTTCTCACTAATGCAACTGTTTATGGAGGGACATGAGGGGACAATTGATATTTGGATTACATTACAATTTTTTCTTTGCATTAGATGCCTGTATAAGTTCATACAATTTGGACAATTTATTTTCTTATTTATTAATGGGAAATATATCTTCACAAGTGAACAAGAAATTAAATTGCTTACCATGTTTCAATTAGTTAGTTTGATGCTTAATTTTAGTCTTTTACTTTTCTACCCTTCGTATGTTTTAGAAAGCAGTCCAGAGCCTTCATGATAGGTAGGATCTACCCTACCTATCCACACATATGTCCATAGTATAATAGGAAAAATGCTAAGAAGAGATTTTTTTGTTCTTGAATTTCTCTCCAAAAAGATCCAAATTTCCCTTATTTTGGAATGACTTTGGGTTAAGTGTTCCTAGAAAGTCTCTATTAAAATACTGAGGCTATTATCCGACATTGTTGTCACATTGTAATGCATATGTTTCACTTTTTTTCTGAGAGAAGACAACCCAGAAGTAATAATCTATCACAGAAGGAGATGGCATAAGGGCTGGACCAAGAAGATGGACAGTTGGAAGGAAAGCTGGTTTGGATGACTTGGTGAGAAACTTCAGGAATTCAGAGTGTGGTAGGAGGCTGTAGGTTTAAGGTTATGATTAGCAGGGCAAGGAAGTAGGGGACTGGTCTCAAGAGAGATTTCATTTGCTTCAAAACTGTGCCTTTTCTATCCTGTCAAAATGAATGCAAAAATAAAGGACGAAAGGGATAAAGGCTCAGGTTTAATTCCCAGTTATATTTCAACTGAGGTATTTTTTTTCTCTTCTAAATGATCAGTACATTATTAACCTTTGCATATGAAGTAATCATCTTAACCACTCTCTCTTTAAACTTTTTCCATAAAAAGAAACTAGAATCTGTAAGACGTATTTTTAACTCTTGGTTTAAATATTTGCATTTACTCCCATGCCAGACTCCTTTGATGATTAACTAAATATGACTTTAAAAGCTTGAAGAACAGAATATTTAGAAATAACCAACAATTATGTAGTTTCATTTTTCTTTCAGTTTATAATGTACATGAAGAATTAATCGAAGAAAACTGTAGGTATCCTTACTTTGGGAACCCACAAAATGCAAATATTCAAGGGATACTTATTAATTAAGATAAATTTTAAACAAATAGTGTTAAGAATTAAATATTTTAATTTCTCAACCATCTGCTAGTCTTTAAAAAGGATACACATATGGAAAATGCATTATTGATACTTTTAGTAAGATTCTTTCAGGTGTTTCAGTTTTATATTTGAAAATTATGCAATCTTCATTAAATATAGGAATATCAATTTTAGGTTTCTAGAATCATAATGAATTTGATTTTCTTTTGGTTTTCTCTATTACTATTATAGTACAGTATAATGTTACAGTGCGAAGTAGGTGGAAAAACTAATATTATTCTCTTCATTTGTTAAATAAAAAAATATGCACAAAGTATATGTGTGAATGCTAAAGGCCTGATTTTGTGAATTAGTCATACAATTAAGTCCAATGATAAGGATTGTGTGTTTGATCAAGCTTTCCCAGAAGACTCATTTTAAGGAAAAGGCCAGGGTTGAATACTGACTTCAAATAAAAGTGCCTACTTTTTCTTGGAGGCTAAAAGAAAAGTTGACTTCATTTACCCAAAAAGGAATTATTTTTTTATTCAGAAAATCAGCATAGTTTCCTTCATTCTTTTACAGTATGCAATATCAGGCTTCAAAGAAATGGTTTTCTCCAATGGAAATAATTCCATCGGCAGATATTCGTTTACTTCTGTTCATCTATGGCTGGAAAGACAAGTCTGGCTCCCTTATTCGGACTCCCTTGAGACATTAAAAAAACTCTTATCAGCTCTAGCTAGCTAGCTATCATCTGTATGTATATTACCTATCTCGGTCACCTATCTAAAAATCTATCACCTGTTTTTCTATTATCTCCTCTTCTGTGCTTGATTATTTAATTAGTACCTTGAAAATGAAATAAAATGAAATAAGATCATAGAAAGTGTATTTCTTTCACCATATGACTGAATAGGAAAAATAATTCTTCTCTTGAGTATTTACTAGTCTCTGAGTCTATATGTGCCATAGGGCAAAATGACTGACAGTTTTAGTTGACTCGGTTATTTAATTAAATGAAATGATTGGCTTGGTACTAATTATTGTTCTGTAGTATCAGAGAGGGTCAACTTTCCCACTGATTGAAATGCATAGTTCATCTTTTAGAGCAAAAGGGCAGAGAGAGAATAGTCATTCAGAGGTAGAGATCAGAATCTTGGGTGGGGAGAATAAGAAAGGAAGTTTGAAAAAACATTTTCAAAAAATTATCTTTGTTTTGCTTTGTTTTTAGACATGAAGTTAAATTTATTTTGAAATTTAAAATAACATTAAAAAAGAGCATGTGACTTCTCTTTTTATTAAAAGAGAGAAAGGAAAAAAGCATGAAATAGGGATGGAAAGAATATGATGCCTAGTAAAGAAGATCTAGTATTATTATAACCACTAAAGGTGTAATCAGGCTCAGCCTGTCCTGTGTATATTATGATGGCAAAGATCATCATTACTGCCACTGTGTCCATTTTCTTCCCCATGTCTATTTCATGAGAGACACCCACATTGCCTCTAAGTACTTTGCTCTAGGGCCTGAACCACATGTGGGCCAGAGCTGAGATGAAAATGTAGGACTTTTGAGTATCCATTTCAGTTATTATTGTTGCTATGGCTTTTCCTTAGTTCTCAAATGTGTGTGTGTATGAATACATTTTTCATTATTTATCAATAAAAGTACAGTTTGAATTAGTAATAGAATCAGTGCAGAGCTTAGCTCTTTTAGTATATGTTATTTCCAAGCTAAGTTATTGGTTTGGTTAAATTTTTGCAAATACTGAAAACTCAAATGTTCAAATGGTAAATCACAGAGAACACGGTAATCGTACAAATTGTTTAAACTCTTATGTAAAATTTGATAAGGTGTTTTACATAACTAATGAATTGACAAGGTCTTGTGGAGAAAACAGTTCCAGATCGCAAACATACGCAACGGATTTAGTCAAACAATTTTTTTGGCAAGAATACTATGACTTTTGTAATCAGTTGTGAGCCAATGAAATACAAAGATGAGTCTAGTTAATAATCTACAATTATTGGCTAAAGAAGTATATTAGCGCTGATCTCCCTCTATTCATCCTACCTTTTCTCTTCTATCAACCCCACAAGGCTTTGGCACAATGAAGTGGGTGACTTTTATTTCCCTTATCTTTCTCTTCAGCTCTGCTTATTCCAGGGGTGTGTTTCGTCGAGATACACGTAAGAATTCTATTTTTCTACTGTTCAACTTTTATTTTATTTTCCTAGTAAAAGAAGGTTTCAGTAAACCTTGAATCTTTAATGAAGTAATTTTTCCTTTAGCATTTATTTTCTAGACTGTTATATTTTGTATTTGTGAACCCTTAAGAAGTTATCTTATATTTCTAACATCCTAGGTGAAACAAATAGTGAGAATTGTTTAGTAACTGTTATTTGCTATTGCACATTGAGGGAACTTAGGCAGAGTGAATTAAACTTCACAGAATATAGTTGAAGATAGAATTCAAAACTCCAGATTCCCAAAGGTCTATCCACTGTACCTTAACTTATATAAAAAAATATAAAACCTGTGTTTTTAATCTTATAAATAGAACTTGTATCTATATTTTTCATTTCAGACTGTCCTCTCAGTGGCTGTTAATAGACACTGCAAAGGCATTAGATCTTATCCAGGTTTGAATATAAAGCTATAAATATTTAATGATTTTTCAAATAGTATCATTTGAGATTAAATAACTCTTCTGCTTAAATGCAGAAGAAATAGTTCACCGTCATCCTAAGATTTTCTGTTGGGAGTCAGAGCTCAATATCTTGGAGCAAATGAATACCTAAGTCAAATGGAGAGAAACATAAAAAATAATATCTTAACCAGTTGTTTCTTTAGAATTTAAAGCAAATCTTTTTTTCCCCTTTTTTTCCCTCAGACAAGAGTGAGATTGCTCATCGGTTTAATGATTTGGGAGAAGAAAATTTCAAAGGCCTGTAAGTTAAAATATTTAAGAATGAAAATTTAACGTTTCTAATAGTATTGGTTGTAATTTTGAAGTCCTTATATTCCACTGTCATCAAAGATTCTAGAACAGTACTGTCCAATAGGATTTTCTGCATTGATGCAAATATTCTATATCAGTGTAGTCCAATATAGTTGCCATTGGCCACATGTGGCTATTGAGTACTTTAAATATGACAAGTGCATCTGTGGACCAAAAATTTAAACAGTATTTAATTTAAATTTATTTAAATATATATTGTCACTTATGGCTAATGGCAACTATTTGGACAGTGTAGCCCTGGAACTCTTACATAACCTGCATGGTGGAAAGTTCCTTTCACAACTTGCTTACTAAATTCTTTTACCTAGCAAATAGTTCTGTGGTTTCTTGAGATGATTTTAATATTTTTTAATCTGGTAAAAGTTGAGAAAATAGTTTATTTTTCAAGGTCTATCTTATTCTACAGCCTGATTAAATAAGATATGTGTGTGGTTTTTGTTTTTTGTTTTAAATAGTCAAAAGGCCTATGTAATGCCCCAGTCTTAACAATTAGGTCTATTGAGAATACATTTGGCTTGCTTGCTCTATGTGTGTGCGTCTACTGACATGCACACACATATTTTTATACGTGGTGGAAATATAATCATCTTTGCTTAGAAAGCCACACATACCTGGTTAGGCCTCAGATAACAGCTGATGTGAACAGGCTTTCTGGATAATAGTAAGAAAGATGTGTAAAATATAGAACATATGCAGACACACTTTGTTTTCTAGCATAGCAACCTACTGTATATTAAAATTTTATTATGCTACATTTTTCTATGTCCTTCGTTTCAGGGTGCTGATTGCCTTTTCTCAGTATCTTCAGCAGTGCCCGTTTGATGAGCATGTAAAATTAGTGAATGAAGTAACTGAGCTTGCAAAAACATGCGTTGCTGATGAGTCAGCTGCAAATTGTGACAAGCCACTTGTAAGTATATTCTGATTTTGAATAGTACTTCTTCTTCCTTTACGTAATCTTGAATGTTTACAAAGAAAACAAATACCACTTTAGTTTTCTCAATTATTACTAAATGACCATATTTGTAAGCAACGCTCAAAAGTGGATATAGCCACTGTTTCTTCAATGATAGATATATTCTAGTATGCCCACAATTTTAAAAACATTTCTTTGTTGAAACCACACGCAAGAGTCATAGTGTTTTTAAATGGAAATTTTTTATTTGTAGAAGTTTCTTTTTAAAATTTGAAGTTAAATTTCTCTTCATAGAGGCTAATAATGATAGTATAGTTTTTATCTTCAGAAAGTACTCACCTGATCTCTGTGCTAACTTTGTTACCCGGGTGAAATAATAGTACAGCTATGTATTCCTCATTTTAGGGATATTCATATTTTTACATACAATAAAAAATCAGAACTTTGAACTTGTGATATTTTCAGATAGGTCTTTAATATAAGGATAGCTTTATGTTTCTCTCACCACTTAATCTATATATACCTTTCTGGGGACAAGGCAGTTTTTTATTTATCACTAAAGCCTTTCTTCCTCTTATTTTTCTCTATATGTACTTCTGCCTCAAGGCAGAATCAGTTCTTCAGCTACACACAATTATATTGCTCTAAATATGAATATTAAAAATGTCTTTTAAAAAAATTAATAAATTCTGTCTTGAGCAGCATATTTTCCCTGAAGTTATAATTACTTTCATAATAAAAATTAATGGGGACAGAAAGGATTCATTTAATGGAATATGCATTGAGGCAAATATTTCTAGAACAAAAAAAATCTATATTTTAATACAATAACAACTAATGCATGGTAGATTATGTTACTCCTCAGTTTTGAATGGTATCTACTAAAAAGTTGAACCTCTTCAAAAGGAGCAGATCAAATGAGAAACTATATGAACACTTCCCTCCCTAATGTGAATTCACTTGCTACTTAGAGGATATTTTTCCTTGAGTTTTTATTATAATGATTGTTCTCCTAGCCTTTAGCCTCAGGTGGAAATAGGAGTTATGCTCATTCATTAAAGTCATTGTCTTTTTGCCCTTCTGTTTTATCCACTATAAGTGATAGTGTGACAGTTAATTCTTATGGAAATCACACATAGATGGTCAAATCAAGGGAAGGTCTCTAAATCTGAGAAAAATGTGGATTTTTATATGATTTACTAACCAAGGCTTACCAAGATATTAATTCCTTATACTATTCTTTGGGTATAAGGAAAACAAAAGTCTGCCCAGCAATTTGACACCTGCTCTCTTTCACTTAGCACAATCTCTTTGGAGATAAACTGTGTGCAGTTGCATCCCTTCGTGAAACCTATGGTGAAATGGCCGACTGCTGTGTGAAACAAGAGCCTGAGAGACATGAATGCCTCCTGAAACACAAAAATGATAATCCAGACCTCCCTAAGTTGAAACCAGACCCTGATACTTTGTGTGCCGAGTTTAAGGAAAACGAACAGAAGTTTTGGGGAAAGTAAGTAATCAGATTTTTAAGCTTCAAAATTAAAAATTATGGAATAGGTCAAGACTCATTATAACAATTACTATTTTGAAAAATATTATCAACATTAAGACTTGAAGCTTCTGTTCTAATGACAATTTTCAAAGAAATAATATATGAGGGGCTTCCCTGGTGGCGCAGTGGTTGAGAGTCTGCCTGCCGGTGCAGGGGACACGGGTTCGAGCCCTGGTCTGGGAAGATCCCACATGCCGCGGAGCGGCTGGGCCCGTGAGCCACAACTGCTGAGCCTGCGCGTCTGGAGCCTGTGCTCTGCAACGGGAGAGGCCGCGACGGTGAGGGTCCCGCGCACCGCGATGAAGAGTGGCCCCCACTTGCCACAACTAGAGAAAGCCCTCGCACAGAAACGAAGACCCAACACAGCCAAAAATAAATAAATAAATAAATTTATTAAAAAAAAAAAATAATAATAATAATATATGATACGACAAAATTCTACATGTTGAAAAAGTCGATCAAAGATCTTTTGGAGGTCATCAAAACAGGATATGATCTGTATGAAAATATTTGAAGATAACATGTATTAAAATATTATAAAGATATATATATATTTAGTATTCTCAGAATTTATTTCATTTTAGTCAATAACATATCACTGATATTTAACTAATTTATGCATGTGTGTATATTTATATGTATATATATGTATGAGTTTAACATTTTCACTGACTCAAAGAGTGACAAAGACAAGTTCATTATGTGCAAATTGAGCTTAACTGGTAAATTAGATGTCTTCAGATTTTGGAGGTTCTGGGGAGAATGTAGATTACAAGTGTTCCTGCAATACTGTCTGCTATAGAAAAATGGCTGTCTGTTTTTTGTTTAAAAATTTAGATACCTATATGAAATTGCCAGAAGACACCCCTACTTTTATGCCCCAGAACTCCTTTACTATGCTCATCAATATAAAGGAGTTTTTGCAGAATGCTGCCAAGCTGCTGATAAAGGTGCCTGCCTGATACCAAAGGTATTCCCCAGAAGAAGAATAGAAGAATCAATTCATAATCAAATCTCAGTTTTGGGACATCTTATGGTTAGATTTAGGAAACCTAAGCCTCCAACAGAAACTTCTTTACGTGGTCAAAAAAGCCTTCCTCCGTCTTTCCCCCCGCAAAGATCTTTCATCTTTTTTGAAGGCCTATGTCTTCCACCTTCCTCCTTCTAAGATTTGCCTAAGTGGATCTGGTAGAGGGAATCGCTGTGTATGTGTCTAAATATCCTGCCTCTTTTAATAGTGCAAGTTGCTATAGTGAAATACAGAAACTCATGTTTAAAATTACACAGCAAGGGAACACAGTGTTTGTTTCTCTTTTCATGAGACTTTTTTATTCGGAAGGGAATTTAAAGTAGGGGAGAATTTAACTGCATCTAGAAGCCTGGGTTTATTCATTCATTCCATAAATATTTACACTGCATTCTCTTTTATAGGGAGTTTATTGATGTTATGAGAGTTGGTGGAGGAGGCATTGAAAGGGGTTATATGCAAAATTAAGAAGTCAGCAAAGTTCTGTTCCCTGGGATATTAATATACTCTGTCCTTCCACTTTTCCTTTCCGTTCCCTTTCTCCTAGCAATGGCTCCATGCTGGTTCTTAACTACCTGGAGGTTTCCACTATGAGCAGACTGACTTTTCCTCTTCCTACAGAGCAAAATAGTTATTTGCCAATAGTGATACTTGGGAATTTAGGGGTAAATTCTCTCTTTAAAATTCAATTTGGCATAGTCTCATCTGAGCTTATGAAGGGGTGGTCTGCGTAAAATTTTTCTTTTCTAATTTTTCCAAAATTGTTTCTTTTTGCAGATTGAGACTGTGAGAGAAGAAGTACTGGCTTCATCTGCCGCACAGAGACTCAAGTGTACCAGTATCCAAAAATTCGGAGAAAGAGCTCTAAAAGCATGGTATGTTAAACTTAGTTTGCATTTTTATAATGATGTAAATGATGATGGTTCAGATGACAATACTGTACACTTGCATGTCATTTTATGCAGTGCTTTCACATATATCTTTTTGGTTGTCTAAAAGGTAGAAATTTGACAGAGGTGAAAACCAGAGCATCAGTAACAATTTGTCATTATTTTTTTATCATATCTTTTCTAAGTAGTCAAAGAATCTAGAGGACTTTTTTGTTCTTCTAGGACAGGTGTTTAAACTCCCATGTATTTATAATGACTGTGATTTTAGTATAATGGTCCACTGTTTTTATAAAGCTGTAGTCAGGGTCTTTTATTTAATTTTATCTCCCCTCCACCCAATTATCTGAAGTGTCTGCTTGTCTTTTTATGTTCTGATAATTAATTTCAGCCATCAGGTTTTCTTCTCACTTTCTTGTAGCACCAGTTCTGCGCTTAATGTCTTGTTTTTTCCTGGGCCTCTGTTTTTATATTATTAGCTAGCTCTAGAAGCATCATCCTTCAGTATCTGAGCCAAGGAACTCCCCTTCTCCATCTCCCACACCCCCGTCACCAATCCCTCCCTTCTAGTCAACACGAACAGGAAATAAAATGAAAATAGATATTTTGCAAACTCTCTAGAAACTGGCACTTGAACTATCTTTGCCTGTCATCCCTACCATCTATACCACCAAAAGCAACCAAATCAATAAACGAAACAACCTTAACATGAAATGATACATAGTTAAACAGGCTATGATTAGTTTGGGGAAAGAAGTGTCTTTTATCAGATTTAGGCAACTCCGAAATGATTTGGGAAAGCTTGTGGTTGTTAGCCTTTTACATCTTGTCAGTGAGCTGAGAGATTATGCTGAATCAATTTCTTGGTAAGAATATGCTGAATCAAAACTCTCTAATTTTGTAGAAGTTATGAAATTTCTTTTCTCAGAGACCTTTGGAAGTCAGGAAGAATGTGTTTTAGTTAATAAAAAAAAAGATAACTGGAATTTGTATGGCACTTCCCAGTTCATAAAATGCTTTCATATGTATTATCTAATTTAATCCTCACAACAGTCCTTTGGTTTAGCATGTTGTTGTGACTCTGTAGAGACTGAAGCTCAGAAAGGCTAAGTAACTTGCCTAGGGTCACACTGTTAATAAGCTATAAAGCCAGATCTGGAAGTCAGCTCTGGGCTCCAAACCTGATGCCTCTCAGCATGTTGCCTTTTTTAGAATCCCTCTTTGATTTCTGCTTTCATGAATTGCTGGACTTCTAACAAGGATACACACTCCTACAATGGATAATTAGGCCCTAAGGAAACATTTTGCCCTAAGATAACAATTTGGTTCAGAATTAGCATTAAAATAAGAACTAATAAATCTTACAAATTATTTCTCTATGTTATTTTATCCTAAATTTTCTTGTTATACGTAGTATTTTCCTAGTGCCTTGATATAAAATGTTGCCTGTTAATAATATTCTGATGGGAGAATTTTCTTCTTTAGGGCAGTAGCTCGCCTGAGCCAAAAATTTCCCAAGGCTGATTTTGCAGAGGTTTCCAAGATAGTGACAGATCTTACGAAAGTCCACAAGGAATGCTGCCATGGTGACCTGCTTGAATGTGCAGATGACAGGGTAAAGAATCCTCAGTATACCTTTTGGTAACTTACTTGCTTAAGTTGGTAGAATCAATGTTTAGCATCAGAACTGAGAGTGGTTTGAGATAGTTTTCTATGCTCTAATCTGCTCAATACTTGCCTTGCCTTGTGGTTCTTTCCTTCTTTGTTTCTCTCTTCCTTCCTTCCTTCCTTTCTTTCTTTCTCTCTCTCTCCTCTTTCTTTCTTTCTTTCCTCTCTCTTTCTTTCTTTCTTTCTTTCTTTCTCCTACTCAGTAAGTGATCTGATAAACTCATTCAGTAATTTGTAATCCCTTTCATTCATATTCTGAGAACAAAAGCTTAAAACTGAAGTAAGACAGTTACAAAGGTAGATTTGTAAGAAGATTTTTTAAGGAGGTGGGAGGAGTTGGAGAAAGGCTAGAATCTGAAGAGACCTTTGGAAATTATGTAACTTTTTGCTCTATATTCTCTCAACTGTCTGTGTTAAAAATACAAATATTTAGCATATCTTTTTCTCAAACTGAAAAATATACCAAATACCAGGATACTAATCTCTTAGTACACTTTCTGGAAAATTTAAGGCAGATATTTTACATGTGTAAGTAGGGTCTGTGACTATGATCTTGACTAATTTTTCAAAAATCTGTAACACTTTAGTTTTTTGGTTTCAAGATGCCTGCACTTAATTTGTGGGGAATATTTGGAAAAACAGTACTGAGTTTTAGTTTAAAATTTAAATGCTTTAACAGTAGAAATATAAAATTAATAAATAACAGATATGAGACCTTTTTACTGACTAGTTTTTTTCAAATCAAGTGGAAATGTTTTAGTAGTTCTATCTGTGTTTCTAGACTTAGCAGCACAGACTGAAAATATTCACAGAAGGCAGGTTGGTATATGTATGGTCTTAGAGTAAAATGAACTTGTTCTGCCAACATAGTAAAAGTCTAGGGAGGAAGCACAGCAAAGTCAATTTACGTTGAACAGTTTCCATCAACTTGCTTGTAGGCGAATCTTGCCAAGTATATATGTGAAAATCAAGCTACAATCTCCACTAAACTGAAGAAGTGCTGTGATAAGCCTCTGTTGGAAAAATCCCACTGCATTGCAGAGGTGGAAAAAGATGAGTTGCCTGAAAACCTGTCCCCATTAGCTGCTGATTTTGCTGAAGATAAGGAAGTTTGCAAAAACTATAATGAAGCAAAAGATGTCTTCCTGGGCACGTAAGTGGATAAGGAATGATCTTTCATAGTTTTATATGGTCTCAGGATTTAGGAAATTATTCTAGGCTTTCCTTTGGAATTGCTACAATCTTCATGTTGCCTACAATGTTTCTTTATTCTTTCTTCTCCCAGTCTTTAAACATTTTTGGAAAAAATTAATTTAAAAAATTGTTGTAAAATTATACATGCATATAACAGATGCTCAATTAACAAAGAAGAGTACAAAGTAATAATAAAAGTTCATTTTTACACCCCCATTTCATTCCTTACTCCTTAGGAATATTTCTGGAAATACCTGTAGAAATATTTTGTGTATACATAAATTATATACATATTATCCATTAATGCATTCATTCAAAGAATATTTCTTGAACTTATATATCTGTGAATATATGTAATACATCTTTATGTCTCTATGTCTATCTGTCTACCTATCTATTGATATATCTGATGTCAGCAAAGCACTATAAAGAGAAGTAGAATGTTACCAGGTGCTTTATATTTGGTTAAAAAGACCAGAAGCGTGGTAGCATGGCAAGGCAGTGTTAAATGACAGCAATTAAATGACAAAATCGATGATTATATAAAGTCAGTAAGTGTAGTGATAAACTTTGCATTTTTATTGCTCAATTATAATAGTATTCCGTGCACTAAATAATATTTCATAAAATTATGTACCCATCAAGAATTTACTCATACAGAGAGGAAAAAAAATTAAGAATATAACTCTATTAATCTATCAGAACCTTTCTGAGGTGTAGTCCGAATCAAACAAATTATACCTAATAGTAACGGGTGTCATTCCTCAGATATTTAACATGTGCCAGACCGCATGTGTTTCACATAGATTACGTCATCTATTTCCTACAGTTTACCTTATGAGATAGGTACTATTATTATCCCCATTCCACAGAGGAGGAAACAAAGTCTTGATAGTTTTAATAAGTTGCCTAAGGTGGTATAATAAAATAAGTGGCAGAGCCAGGATTTGATAGCTTTAACTCTGAACTCCCAAGTCCTTAGCCACTAAGCTTTACTGCATGGCGTTTAGTCAAATTCAGACCTTTAGGATATGAGTTAATTTTGTGGTTAATTATGGTGTTTTTTTTTTTATGTTTTATTTACTTATTTATTTGTCTGCACTGGCTCTTAGTTGCAGCATGCATGTGGGATCTAGTTCCCTGGCCAGGGATCGAACCCGGGCCCCCTGCATTGGGAGTGCGGAGACTTAGCCACTGGGTCACCAGGGAAGTCCCAATTATGTAGTTTTTCTTGCTCATTTGTCCAACTAAATCTATTTTATTGTCATCTTAATTAGGTTTTTGTATGAATATGCGAGAAGGCATCCTGAGTACTCTGTCTCATTGCTATTGAGAATTGCCAAGGGATATGAAGCCACACTGGAGGATTGCTGTGCCAAAGATGATCCTCCTGCATGCTATGCCACAGTGGTAGGTTTCTGGAAGGAAAAAAAATATAGCTCTTTAACTGATGATTCTAATAACAGGAAAGAAAAATAACGCAAGAATGTTACATAGTGCAATTTAGATTTTTTCTTAAGATGGTTTCAACTCTGTGCTTTTAAACATTATAGGAATAATAGCCTTAAATAGAAAGATCAAAGAGAGCAATCTCTAATTTCACAAAATCTTTTTTTTTTTTTTTTTTTTGCGGTCCGCGGGCCTCTCACTGTTGTGGCCTCTCCCATTGCGGAGCACAGGCTCCGGACGCGCAGGCTCAGCGGCCATGGCTCACGGGCCCAGCCGCTCCGCGGCATGTGGGATCTTCCCGGACCGGGGCACGAACCCGTGTGCCCTGCATCGGCAGGCGGACTCTCAACCACTACGCCTTCAGGGAAGCCCTAATTTCACAAAATCTTGACCATGCTTTTTCTCCTTTTTACACTCCTGAGAACAAAATAAAGTAAATTTAAATGTTAAGAGATTTAACTTAGATATAAAGTTAACCTCCAAGTTTTATTAAGTATCAAGAATTAGTATCATAAGAAAGATTGTGAAATCTAGTACTTTAGAATATTTTCAAATCCTTTTTTGAGACAGTTTAAGAATGGTTTTACAAGAAATTAAGTGCTGAGAGGAAATCTGTTTTGAGAATATTTCGCATATTTAGCTATGCTAAAATAGAATTTTATCATGTTTGAGATATTTAGTACTCCTAGCACATATAGTGGTGTGCAAACTTAAGAATCAGAGGAAAGTCATTTTTTCCTCTACCAAGAAACTGGTTATATGCCACGTGCCACACAGGAACTGATGACCAAGGTAAAATCTCTTATCTCAGAAAGCTCAGGGTCCAACTGGAGAGATGGCTTAATAATGATGATACTTACAATCATAGCCATCATTTACTGAGTTTTTACTATATTCCAGGCTATGTTTTAATTTCATTAGCTCAGGTAGTCTACAAGAGCAGTTCTCTGAGGTGAGTACCATGTTCATCACCATCTTAAAAATGAGGGTTCTAAAGCTTTGAGATGGGAAGTAAAGTTGCACAACTAGAACATGAGTCAGGTTGGCCTGGCTCAAACATCAGCAGTTGCACTCCAGAGTCTGAATGTTCTTAATCACTTATCTCATACGGTCTCATCAAATAAACAGTTTGGACATATTATAATAGATTTGACATCAAAAATCTATTTTCATGGCTTTGGGCAGAAAGGAGGAAGGATCTCATTATGCCTAGAAGGATGAAAAACAACCTGCATCTGGTCCTCAGGGAGAATGTTGTAAACACAATTCTTTTATTTTTCAGTTTGAGAAACTTCAGCCTCTTGTGGAGGAGCCTAAGAATTTAATTAAACAAAACTGTGAACTTTTTGAAAAACTTGGAGAGTACCAATTCCAAAATGCGTAAGTATTTTTGCTTATTGACTAAATTTTTCATGTTCATTTAATAAATATTTAAGCCAATTTATAGACCACCTATCAGAACTTTTTTTTAAAGTAAATTTATTTATTTTATTTATTTATTTTTGGCTGCTTTGGGTCTTCCTTGCTGCACACGGGCTTTCTCTAGTTGCGGAGAGCAGGGGCTACTCTTCGTTGCAGTGTGCGGGCTTCTCATTGTGGTGGCTTCTCTTGTTGCAGAGCACGGACTCTAGGCATGCAGTCTTCAGTAGTTGTGGCTTGCAGGCTCTAGAGCGCAGGCTCAGTAGTTGTGGTGCGTGGGCTTAGTTGTTCCGCGGCGTGTGGGATCTCCCAGACCAGGGCTCGAACCTATGTCCCCTGCACTGGCAGGTGGATTCTTAACCACTGCACCACCAGGGAAGCCCTATCATAGAACTTTTAATCTTGAAAATAAAGTATCATTTCTAATCACTCCCCATCAAGAAAGACCAGAGAAAATTAAATAAAATAGTTGATGGGATGAAGAGGCCTATGTTTGAGTGCACTTTAGAAAATTGGGCTCTTAAGTCTGGGAGGAAAAATATCAAATCTTGGGATATAGGAACTGAGGATGCCATTTGAAAGTTAAGAAATAGTTTATGAGCAAACAAAATATAGCAATGCTTCACAGAGCCTTATCTGTGGAAGTTAAGACAGGAAGGGACACATCATTTAGTTATTTATTGTTCAGCTTACACATGTTAACACTCTTCTACCTATAGGTGCTAGGAATAACAACAATGAACAAGACATAGTCTCTTCCCTTGAGTAGATTATGGTCATACATTGGCTTTCAATGGTGATTAGCATTCTTAGTAAATGATTATTACATGCTAGATACCACATCAGGTTGATTGCATGCTTTGCTCCTTTTAATTTAACCCTTGCACTATCCCTTTTGAGTCAGATATATTTCCTTCCATTTCATGGGTGAGAAATTTCATCCATGTCTTTCAAATTTAGTATAGTGCTGATGTATGTTAAGCTCTCAGTAGGTTTTATTGAAAGAAAGAAGCAATAAATAAATATCTTAATGTCACTGAATTACAATAAGGTAAGCCACTTTCCTAAGATTATACAGCACAGGTGGATTCAAAGCTAGGCTTAATTAGTTGCTCAGGACAAGGTCTTCTCCCACATTACCCCGCCAACCTGGAGATGATAATTTTATGAATGGAAAACCATCTTAGTGGATTTTGGCTAAGTGACCTCTGCTTGACCTGATGTGTTAGAAAAAGACAGTTTCTTCCCTGGCTGAAAACACATGGATTATGTTGTTATAGGCTCATAATTCGTTACACCAAGAAAGTACCCCAAGTGTCAACTCCAACTCTCGTGGAGGTCTCAAGAAACCTAGGAAGAGTGGGCTCTAAGTGTTGTAAGCATCCTGAATCAGAAAGAATGTCCTGTGCTGAAGACTATGTGAGTCTTTTAGAATATAATAAAGTTAATAATGATGAATTTTTGCTTTTAGATATTGACAAAGCTAACTTTCAGAAGCAAGAGTGGGCTAATGTGTGTGTGTGTGTGTGTGTGTGTGTGTGTTTTGTATATGGTAATGGCAGCCAGGATTTGGTCAGCTGTCTTATCCTGACCATCAGAAAGAGGTTTTAGATAAGATTCCAAAAATGATAAACTGTTTTGAAAAAATTCTGTGAACTTTTAATGTTCCATCCTGGAATTTTCTAAATTTTTACTTTCTTTGGATCTTTTTTTTAATTTTTTTTTTTTTTTTTTTTTTTTTTTTTTGCGATACACGGGCCTATCACTGTTGTGGCCTCTCCTGTTGCGGAGCACAGGCTCTGGACGCGCAGGCTCAGCAGCCATGGCTCATGGGCCTAGCTGCTCCACGGCATGTGGGATCTTCCCGGACCGGGTCACGAACCCGTGTCCCCTGCATCGGCAGGCAGACTCTCAACCACTGCGCCACCAGGGAAGCCCTACCCTCTATTTTTGCTTTGCATCATTGGATCTTTAATGTATAGAACTATTTCTTCCCTACTCCAAGACATATATCAGGATTCACCTCAAATTATTTAATCAATTATTTTCTCAATAAATTATTCTTAAAATGTAGACATATTTAATTAAAAGAGAAGACTTCAAAGTCCCTTATTATTTGTAGTTCTAAAAATAAGCAAATCATTTTCTCAAATCAACCTAGGATTCAATGTTGCTAGTTATTATATAACATTTGTTTTGGTCCTTTGGAAGGTAGGAGTTCATGGAAAACTTTTCATTATGCTTCCTTTGAACTTCTGCTCTCCTGCCTGATTTTAGCTGTCCTTGGTCCTGAACCGGTTGTGCGTGTTGCACGAGAAGACACCAGTGAGCGAAAGAGTTACCAAATGCTGCACGGAGTCCTTGGTGAACAGACGGCCATGCTTTTCTGCTCTGACACTTGATGAAACATATGAACCCAAAGCCTTTGATGAGAAAACATTCACCTTCCATGCAGATTTATGCACACTTCCCGAGAATGAGAAACAAATCAAGAAACAAATGTGAGGAGTACTTCATTACTGCATGTGTTTGTAGTCTTGATAGTGAGAATTGTAAATTAAAATGAGCAACTTTTCCTTAAGTAGTGATTATATACCTTAAATACTTAAGTATTGACCTTATTAAGCAGATAAAAGTGTCAAGAATAAAATGGATAGCATTTTGTTTTCTTAGCAAAAGAAAAAAAAAAAAGTACCATTCAGAATAATCTTGTGGATAAAAACTGCAGTAGAATAACAGCTTAGGCTAGGTCCAGTAGAAAAAACTGAACTGATGCATTTTTGCAGATAGCAAATTAGTTAGTAGAAATCATATGAAAATTTAATTCTAGGCATGAATGGTTATTTTCAGTTTGTTCTATGGCAACGCACAGACAAGGCAACCCCTCAAGACCTGACTTTTGAGAATGGAACTTGGATTAAAAATATCTGGGATTTAGAGTTCTGAGGCATGACTCCCTATTGCTGTCACAAGGGGTTATAATTGCATGAAATTTAGCAACATAAATTTGCTATTATCTCTGGTGGATTCTGATCATGGACATAGACCTAAAAGTAATATTGCAAAACCTGTCATGCCCATATGACTCTTTCTCTAGCACTGTTGTCTCTGTAGATGTCAGTGAAAGAGAACCACCCACTCCCATGAATTGGATAGTTTATTTCCTATGGCCGCTCCACTATTAACTTTGAATGGGCAGATTACAAAAACCAAATATAAAGATTCTCAGATTAGAAACTTTTTAAATGGAGCCCAAGATAAGTAAGTTTTTCAGGGTCATTTTTAACTCTCAAATTTTAAAACTTCCATATGGCATTACTTCCAAAATCTGAATAACATATAAATGCAATGACATCATCCTTTCCAGTGATTTACTGAAGAATGATTTGTTGAGATTTACTGACACTACAAATGTTGAGCAATTTACATTGATTACTTAATTTGATCCTTCCACTGACCCTGCGAAGGTGGATTTTATTATCCTCATTATGCAAGTAAGAATATTGAAGCTTATAATGGTAAGCCTGGGCCTCAGGTCCAGAGTTGTCTGGCTCTAAGACTTAGCATCTTAAGTAGCAGTGCTACCATTTTTACCATCTCCATTTTTCTGTAGTGAGTAAACATTTTTTCCATATTTTGTTTGTTTGTTTGTTTGTTTGTTTTCATTCAAATGCAGTGCACTCGTTGAGCTGGTAAAACACAAACCCAAGGTAACAGAGGAACAACTGAAAACTGTTATGGGGAATTTTGCAGCTTTTGTAGACAAATGCTGTGCAGCCGATGACAAAGAGGCCTGCTTTGCTCTGGAGGTACTGGAGTTGTTTGCCTTCATTTTCACGTGTCTAATTTCCTTTGCTGTTGCATTTGATCAAGCTAGGGGTTAGTGGTTGAAGTATCTGAAAGGCATTATGTGCATGTAGAACAGGAATCTTATTCTTCATACAATTGTCTTACCAAATGACTGAAAGAGCTCTTTTTTCTTTTAAATCTCCTGCTGCACTGTAGTTTATTACTGTTTGTAATGTTTGTTCTGTTTCCAAAGTTGTGATGTTTATGAATATAGATAGAAATATTTCTAAAGCCTGAGATGTTTTGGTAGAGACATCATCAAACCAAAGCATTAATTTATTTAAACATTTTCTTGAAAATGCTGGTTTGTGATTTGGTTGAATCTGAATGTTTATTTTACAGGTTAGTGTGGAAATTTATATTTAGATGTCTGAATCATTTAATATTCCCCCTATGACTTGACAGTAATTTTTTTATTCCTTTGGGGGCAATGATGCTGGTGAGCTTCCTTCTAGAGATTCTAATACTAAACTGTTATTAAGGGATATGATGTACATAAAATTACTTTGTAATCACCAATGGCTGTATAAATGTTACTTTTTTACCCTAATAGTGGTGCTAATATTTTCCCCACATCTGTCATTTCTTTGTATTTAGGGTCCAAAACTTGTTGTTACAACTCGAGAAGCCATAGCCTAAAAAGAACACAACCACAAGCATCTCAGGTAACTACACTTTAGATTTTTTTTTAAAACTAATTTTAATAGTTATTATTAAAATAGCAAAGATCAACTGACCAGTGCTAACCACTGTTCTAAACTGATTATATATATTAACTTCTTTACTTCTCAAAATAGTTGCCTGAGTTGAGTACCATTATTATTCCCATTTTGCAGATGAGAAAATGAAGGCATAGATCAAGAAATAGGTTAAATAATTTACCCAAGGACTACCCAACCACGGAGCCAAAATTAAAGATTCAAACCAGGGCTTGAGAGTTAACCACTGGCCTGTTCTGACCCAATGTGACACAGAAGACAGTCATTCTACTACGTACTGGCTCAGGAGTGGGAAACTTTAGGCAATAGGCTGGACCATATGAAAGTGCATTTTTGTATGTACAAAAACAGTTCAATATCAATGATTTCATATGGTTCAACCATATAGCTCAAGAACAAATTCATTTCATTGGAGAATATGATAGGTCTACCTTATGTGAACTTTTATTACAAGTAAATAATTTGCTACTAAGTTTCCAATGTGTCAACATGCTGAGCTTTAAGAGAATTTCTCTTCTTATGACAAAAAGGCCCACTTTAAAATTTAGATGTTTGAACATAAACATGTTTTACCCATTTTGGTATAGTATTTTGGGGGAAATTATAGTAAAAAATAGAATGAACTTCCTTTTTGAAACAATTTGTCCGACTATTTTTTAGCATGAATTATTTTCATATTTTTTAAACTGTGATGTTTATTCCACTATTAGATTTTAACTTGCTCTTTGCCTATATGGTAAAACCTTCATATTGTGCATTCAGGAAAGGAACCAACTTCATATCTTTGCAAATTTGGGCATTTCAAAATGTGATTTGTTTTAGTCCTAAATGGCAAGATTTTCTTCCTAGAGATCTAACTTTGAGAAGACAACTTTTTTGTTTGTAATTAACTTAAGTAAGAAGTAGGTGTTGGGAATTCCCTGGCAGTCCAGGGTTAGGACTCCATGCTTCCACTGCAGGGGACACGAGTTTGATTCCTGGTCCGGGAACTAAGATCCCACTGCGTGTTGCGGGAAAAAAAAAAAAAAAAAAAAGTAGGAGTTAAGTAAATGACCCTGAGAGTTAATGATGAAAAGCCTGTGTGACGAAGAGAGGACTTTACAATCCTCATTGCTGTGTCCTCTCCCCTAGTCCAACAGAAGAATTCAGCTGCCATGAATCTAGGACAGGCTTGAATTGTTTACATTGGTGGAAATTGCGGAAAGGCAATCTAAGCAATTTGGCATTCATTTGAAGAGATTTGAAAAAACACATGCCATTTTATAAACAGTAATTATATTTATCTTTTTGTTTTTCAGCCTACCCTGAGAGTAAGAGGAAAAAAAGAGAAATGAAAACTCAGAGCTTATTCATCTGTTTTTCTTTTCTGTTGCTGTTAACCAACACCCTGTCTTAAGAACACAAATTTCTTTAAATATTTTGCCTCTTTTCTCTGTGCTACAATTAATAAAAAAATGAAAAGAATCTAACATAATTATCCATGACTGTTATTTTTCAAAGATGTGTTGCCATCCTGAAAATTTTGTAGGTGCTATGAAAGTTCCACTGTTCTCTCCCCATTTCACTGGAGGACTTCTAGTTCCTTATGGGTTAATTATGTAAAAGAAACATTAATACTGTTCTGAGTTATGGATTATAAGCACCCAATGTAATATTTTAGCATTATGATAATTCTGGATAAAAGAATAGAAACTGTGGTATAGGTAAGGCATACAAAACATGGCTTCTTCTTACTACTAAGACTCAATTATAAAGGTGGGGGACCAAAAAGATAGAGAGGATTGTAAGGATATAGTAGTCCTCCCTTATCTGCAGGGTATAAGTCCCAAGACTCCCAGTGGATGCCTGAAACTGCAGAGAGTACCAAATCTTATATATACTATGTTTTTTTTCCTGTACATACCTACCTATGATAAAGCTTAATTTATAAATTAGGCACAATAAGAGATTAACAACAACTAATAATAAGATAGAACAATGATTACAATATACTGTGATAAAAGTTATGTGAATGTGGTGTCACTCTCTCAAAATACCTTATCGTACAATTTTAACGCCTTTTCCATCTTAACTAAGAACTCATCACGCACTGTGGCCATAACTTTTGCAGTTTGCAGTGTGAGAGCAATACTAGTATGAATATCTTTTTCCTTCTTCACAGTTTCACAGATAAAAGATATGTCCTTAACATAGATCTTAACACGCTCGGTATACAATTCTTTTTCTTTCCATATTAAGTTGAGAATTTTCACCTTTTCACTTAAAAGCACTTTATGGCTTCTCTTTGGCAGACGTGAATTGCCAGCATCATTACCCTTGTACTTTGGGGTACTTTGGGGCGATTATTAAGTAAAATAAGGGCGACTTGAACACAAGCACTGTGTCCCATGACAGTTGACCTGATAACTGAGAGGGTTACTAAGTGACTAACAGGTGGGATATGCTGGACACAGAGATAATTCTTGTCCTGGCTAATTCATGTCCAGGACAGGACAGCACGAGATCCCATCATGCTATTTGGAACAGTGTGCAATTTAAAACTTATGAATTATTTATTTCTGGAATTTTCTATTAAATGTTTTTGGACCGTGTTGACCTGAGTAACTGAAATGGCAGAAAGTGAAGCCATGGATAAGGAGGACTAGGGTAGTTAACTGAATTAGGAAAAAAAATGATCCTAGAAGAAATTTAAGACAGTTTAGGATGACAATACAAGAAGAATGTAAGAAGTTTAACAAGTTTGGAGAAGCATTATTGGAAGAGAGGACTAAGAGGTCTGGATATTTTATTTTTCTTAAATTCCATATATATGTGTTAGCATATGGTATTTGTCTTTCTCTTTCTGACTTACTTCACTCTGTATGACAGACTCTAGGTCTATCCACCTCATTATAAATAGCTCAATTTCATTTCTTTTTATGGCTGAGTAATATTCCATTGTATATATGTGCCACATCTTCTTTATCCATTCATCCAATGATGGGCACTTAGGTTGTTTCCATCTCCGGGCTATTGTAAATAGAGCTGCAATGAACATTTTGGTACATGACTCTTTTTGAATTTTGGTTTTCTCAGGGTATATGCCCAGTAGTGGGATTGCTGGGTCATATGGTAGTTCTATTTATAGTTTTTTAAGTACCTCCCTGTAGGCGGTGTGGGATAGGGAGGGTGGGAGGGAGGGAGACGCAAGAGGGAAGACATATGGGAACATATGTATATGTATAACTGATTCACTTTGTTATAAAGCAGAAAATAACACACTGTTGTAAAGCAATTATACCCCAATAAAGATGTTAAAAAAATAAAAAATTAAAAAATTAAAGTTACAACAAATTAAAAAAAAAAGAGGTCTGGACAAATGTACACTAATGAATAATTAAGATATCTTGAACTGAGGAAGTGCAACAGTTAGAAGGTGAAATTTTCTTATAAAAAAATTAAGATGTTGCACTCAACACTGAGCCTGTTTTCCCTGTTCCTAGAGGTTGCCACTGATATTAGATCATTGTCTATCAATTACATACTTAAAAATCATTTATAACCTTATTGGTTTGTGTATTTTTAAAATTTTTATAAAGTTGGTTTCATACTGTACATTATTCACAACTTGCTTATTTTGTCCCTAATAATAATGCTTTACAGTTTTAAGTATGATGCTTACAAAGATTTTTGTACCAAGTTAAAAAAGGCTCCACACTCCCTCCCTATTGGCCCTCAACCCCTGTTTTGACCTGATATTGACTGTATCAAATGTTTTTCCACATTTGTTGCTATCATCAAAAAGCTCAAAGAGAGCCTTTAAGGGGAGAAATGGAGATGGTGGGCTCCTGGAAAGTCCTGGAGTCAGACCTTGAAAATTTTGATTAAGACATTTCCACAGAACTGGATCCACATGGGACCAGGATCTACATGCCCTGTCTGGATGGCATTGCAGCCCAGGCACTGAAAGGGGACTTGAAAATTTTGGAGAATGACTCTCCAGACTGCAGAACTCCAAGAGCCTTGCTTCCCCGCTGCACACGGGGTCAATCAGATTCCTGAGGGGAATTCAGACACTTGAGTCTAAGAGTGATCCCGGAGCCCAAGGCCCTCTCTGGTTCTGAGAGGCTGGCCTGGCAAGTGCAATTTCCAGTCAAAATATCATTTTCCAGCGTTACTTAGGTCAACTCCATTCCCCCTCTACCCACTTAAGTAAGGTCATGACTGATGAGTTTTGTGTGACTCACATTGGACACAAGAGGAGTTTGGGGTCTGGGCTGTTAACTGACCCTTAGGCTTGAGCTGCATGTGTGGTCCCATCCAGCAGCTCTTTGTTGTTTGTGTCCCGATAGGGCAGCCTCTGTTTACAGTACACAAAGGTGGCAGGGTTCTGGCAGGTGTCCTTTATTCAATGTGCTCCCTGATGCTGGCACCCAGGGTGGTCACTCCAATTCCTCCACAATCTCCACATAAAGCCTCCTATAGTCTTTAGGGGTGGATATATCTATCTCTTCCAAGGGCTTTGGAGATCATTCCTCCGTAATGCCCCTGGACCCTGCCAGTCAACATTCTCTCTTGCCTTCATCACTGTGGTTACATTGTGCTCCCCTGGGTTGGTCTTGAGCCCTGCCAAACACCCCTTGCAAGAATAGAGTCACTCTTCTTGCTTCACCCCAGGTCTCTCACCCATCCTCCCAGTTGATGGTTGTGTGTGGAAGCCAGGAGTGCAGTTAACATTGAAAGAGATCACATTCTAAAAATGCAGTGATTATGATCTAAGAGTTCAGGAAAAAACATGGTTGGAAGATGTGTTGATCTATATGTATGCTAAGAAAGTTGTAATGGTGAGTTTAAGATAACCAGAGACTTGCATTTGTGGTTATCGTCAGTGAAGCACAATAATAACGTTTAAGAGAGTCATTGGAAGCCAGAATTCATGGTGATATGCTGGATGCTAAATCATCATGAATAATGATGTAACCAGATTAAATTAAAGAAATGAATTGAGAACTATAGTGGCAAGAGGATTTATTTGTTTCAATGCAAATAAGCTCCAAGGAGCCATCACATCATGAGAAATAACAACATTTTTACCTTTTTTGTTGAGATGGTAGATATGAAATTAGCCAGGAAGGAGATGCATTTGACAATACAGAAGATAGTACCAAAACAGAGGTGGTACCTGGACCTGAACAAGAAGGTATGGTGCCAGGACATTGGGAAGAATCTTCATGTTCATTGAGCAGACAATGAGGAAGTATGTAAGTATCACTTCTCTACTCATTATTCTAAATCTTAATTGATAAATTAGTATACTTCACATAGACCCATGCTGGTGCTGCATAAATCCAGAGGACATCATTACTGTAGAATAAAATGTGAAGGGTGCCTTTCAGAGTTGAGCAACATGAGCTCAGTTATTTTTATTACTATTGTTAACGTTTTAGAGATTTGGTTTATGAAGGGGCAGCTGAGAGTGTGATAAGACTGCTGTTTTATAACTGATGTGCTGGATATATGGGAATTACACATGAATCACATCATTTCTACCTTATCGTCTCATCTAACAACTCTTTTTGTTCCTCTAGGTCACTTTATTAAGTGACTCACTATGGTTTCAATATTTTTTTCACCTTTCCTTTGATACTCTAATCAGTTTCCACTTCATAGTATTCATGAACAAACCATGCTTTTTCATGCATGCTTTTCCCTTCTACCTGGTATGTCTTTCTCTCTCTTGTTTATCTGCTTAATTCAACTCAAATGTCACCTTCTTTGAGGAAATTTCCCTGCATAGAGTTAGTTATTTCCTTCTCTGATGCCCCCTTCATTCTTTGAACTTGACTTATTACAGGATTTATATTTTATTATAATTACGGTAGATTTTATATCTATTTTAAATATGTGAAATCTGAGTCCTGGAGCTGGAATTTAAACACACATGGTTCTGACTCCCGGGAGCAGGCCCATTTAATATTATCAATTCATTTATATGTCTCTCTCTTCAACTAGATATTGTTTCTCACCAGAGGGGACCATGAATTAGAAGTCCATGCATCTCCCTTGGCACTAAGCATAACCTGATATATAATGGATATTCAATAAAACTTACATGAATAAATTGACATGCTATGGGGTGTAAATATTCTAAACTACAAATCACAGAAACCTGATTTACAGCAATTTCCTGGGCTTCCAAAATAGTAGATATAGTAAATTGAACTTTGTGTTAATTTGAATCATGAAAGTTTATGTTTCAATATAATAATAGTGATACATTTTATTTGTAAAATGTTAAATAATGAAAATTCCCTCAAATTAAAATAATCAAGAGCTGCATATTTAAAACTGATAGACCTGGTAATGTTCCATATGATGGTGTCACTTTTGCATCAGTCCAACTCATCCAAAAGTATCCTAATTATCTCTCTTATGTGAGTAACTGAAGAATAAATACATGAATATTTGCATGACACCAAAGAAAGTATTTTAGCACTTTGAGATCTATCTTTTGGGAAGGGTAAGATCTTTTTCTGACTAATGAAAAATTTTATATCCATAAAATGTTACATATGATGGTTGATATATATGTGGATTAATAACCATTTTTTTCCATTTTATTTAATTCGTGTGAAACTTGTGTAATTTCTTCAGCACTAGACTATAAGCAATTACTTGGACAATTTCTGAAAAATGCTGCATCAAATGAACAGATCACTTTTAGAATATTTATTCTTTATCTCCTCCCAGGTCTTACTCAGTTCAGTTTGTTGCAAATGTCTTCATTCATTCAGTTGATACCTGGACTCTAGGAACTGGTTCCTTAAAAAAGCTGAACTTAAGAATCTCAAGAGAAGGGCTTCCCTGGTGGTGCAATGGTTGAGAGCCCGCCTGCCGATGCAGGGGACACGGGTTCGTGCCCCGGTTGGGGAGGATCCCACATGCCACGGAACGGCTGGGCCCGTGAGCCATGGCCACTGAGCCTGAGCGTCCGGAGCCTGTGCTCCACAACGGGAGAGGCCACAACAGTGAGAGGCCTGCGTACCGCAAAAAAAATAAAAAGAATCTCAAGAGAAGAATTGAATTAAGGAGCACTATGAATGGAGAATAAAGAGTAGGACCACTGAGGGTGTTGTAAGTGACAGACAGAGGAAGTCCATCCTCTTTGGGTGGGCTGGATCCTCACCCACCTCAGATGGAATAATTCAGTTGGTGATTTGAGAAGCCACACAGTTGAGTATCAGGAGTCACAAACATCTTCCAGTGATGGAAAGGGGCATCAACAAGGCAGAAGAACACCCTAAAGTTTCAGATAAGTTTAGCCCATGTCATTGGGCTCAGCTCTAGGGCACTGAAGCAGAAATTGTAAGGGAGCAGAGTGCAGAGTTAGCTCCAGCAGCTGGTAAGAAGAATGTGTGCCCAAACTAAGAATGCCTCTGCACTGTGGGAAAGATGCTCCCTTGATTTCTTTTTTATTGTAAATTGCAACGAGGAAAAAAATGTAGAACTCCGCAGCCATATTCAGATATTCACTCCACTGCTTCTTCCCAGTGCTGAAGGATCGGCTCTTCTACGTTCAGAACTACATTCAGAACTGTCTTGGATGAGAGAGCTGGCCTCCCTAACTTTGTGATGGGGTGAATGACAGATGCATTGCTTGAGGTAAAACTGATTCAGTGCAAGAACGATTATGAGGTATTGAGGACGGGAATGGAGATGTGCTCTGACCCATTTTATTACCTTTCTCATGACAGAAATTGTGAGGCCACAGCACAATCCACTCACAAATTTCTTTCCTCCCACAGAATACTGGAGAGCACATATGTTCTCATTCTTTTTCAGGAACATCAAAAGCCAGCCACATTTCTCTAAATAAACAGAACCTGTTTAGAATGAGGTAGTTTATGTTCTGGGGTCAGTGTGATTGGCTTAAGAACAATAGATAATAATTCTATTTTTTATTCTATATAATTCTCATGAAAATAATGCACAGGTGTGCGAGTGTGTGTGTGTGCTTTAGTCAGCTTGGGCTGCCATAACAAAATACTGTAGACTAGGTGGCTTAAACAACAGAAATTAATTTTTCTCCTAGTTCTGTATGCTGGAAAGTCCAAGATAAGTATCTAGTAGGGTTCAGTTTCAGGTGAGTGTTCACTAGGTGGCTTGCAGATGTCCACCTTCTCACTGTGTCCTCACAGGTGAGAGAGAGAGAGAGAGAGAGAGAGAGAGAGAGCACAAACGCAAGAGTGCTCTCTGGTGTCTCTTCTTATAAGGACACTAATTCCATCCTGGGGCCCCTTGCTCATGACCTCATCTATGCCTAATTACTTGCCAAAGGCCCAGTCTCCAAATACCATCGCACGGGGGGTTAGGCCTTCAACATATGGACACAAACATTCAGTCCATAAGAGTGTGTGAAACCTCTGGACCATGTAGGGGATTTTTCTGAATCTCCTATGAGGATCAGCCATCTCTCCACCTTGCTAAGGAAAGGTAGTGTCCGGCAGTTATGCTGATGATGGCATAAGGCCAGAGAACCCCTTTGTTATTTCTCATATTCTGCCTTGGCTATAGTACCTGGGAAGAGGGGAGTCGTGTAAGTATTTCCTCATCAGAGAAAGTATATGTCATTACAACAAAGTATTTAGAAAGTGCTTTTTTTCCTTTGTAATTTATTGTTCTAGGACTTTTGGGAGATGCTCTCAAAGTATGTTTCCCTGAAATAGTTTATAATCTATCTGGGTATGTGGACCAGTTCTGCTGTTTTAAGGACCCGTGCTTAAGCTAGCAGGAGCAGTCCACCCATATAAGGAGAGATGATGTAAACAGAACATAGATTTTTGTGACATTAATTTATGATTGGTCCCTGACTTACTTTGTTGTATCTCTGCTTGACTTATACTGATGTTTTACTTCACCTTGTCGACTTTGAGGCACTCTGTCCTTTCAAGTTTGGCAGGCAGATTGTTGTCTTCTCTGACTCTGATCCCTCTCATTCTGTTCCTGGTGTAGATGAGAGGAAAAAATGCCTCCCCCCGCAAAAAGAGGCAAAATCCCTTTGATGAAGGAAAACTGTTCCCTCTTCCTTCCTCCCTCTCTCCCTCCCTTCCTTCCTTCTTTCCTTCCTTCCTTCCTTCCTTCCTTCGCAAAATACGTCGATAACTTTTGGAGGCCAGCAAATGTGAAAAGTGGCTTCTGCCCTGGGTTATGATTTAGATAGGCTCACGTTAAACAAAGGGAGAGATGGTTTTCTCTGCCTGAAAACAGTAATAGGAAGAGGAGTGGAGGGGCTGAGGCCAGCTGAGAAAAGATAAGAAAGAAGGAGGGAAGAGAAACCAGGAAAGGAAGGGGTTGGTCAGCACTCTACATGAGATGTCAGGTGGTATTGCGACAACCTGAAAAGGATTTTTCATGTTTGATTTCAAATATCTTGATTCACACTTGTGTTGGGGGGTTCTTTACAAAAGCAACTGAGGGGTATCCAATATAAGGTTCAGGATAAGAGATAGCATATGTAGGAGAGAAGATAAAGCACAGGTAAAGAGAACCCAGCAGGACAAGAAAATAAGAGCTAGAGGTGTCCAGGATAAATGCAAGTAGTCCTTCCATACTCCTTAATTCTTAGAAATCTGGAGAGGGTGGTGGTGGTAATTCTGGTGGCTTTCTGTAGGTGACATTACATTTAGTATTGGGCTAAATGTAATTAAATCTTAGGTGACAAGAAGACTCTATTGGACTGGAGGACTTTGGAAGCATTCTTCCTGCTAGAATTTGCTTATATGTGCTCTATGGAGTGTGTTTTTAAGCGTTATGGCTTGCAAACGGACTCGTCATCATTCATGAGGATCTTCACCTAACCATGATCCTAGGTACTGTCCTCTTCTCATATCTATCTCAGGGCCTCTAGACCCTGATTACCAGAGAAAATATGAATGTAAACATTTCAGCAGTGATCTCTGGTTAGAAGGGTATGAGAGATGTGTCATTCATATACGTCAAATGAGTGAGTGAGGACGGTGAGTGCATAAATCCTGACTGCAAAAATCTGATTCAGTGCCACTCAGTTTCTACTTAAAGGTTCTGCTTTGTGCCAGACATTGTGCTAGGCACTGCAGGAGTCGTGAAGGTGAGTCCTTGAGTCCAAGAAGTCAACTATTCAGGAAGAACTGCCTAAGCTTGCAAATGACTGTGATGTAAGGTCAAAGGAAAAGTACCAAGAGAAAAAAATCTAAAAGGTGTTATAGGTCGCCAAAAGTGAGAGCATTCTTCTCTATTTAGGGAGTAATCAGAGATACAGTCATGGAAAATTATTTGATATAGACCTTAAAGGATGGATAAAATTTTTACAAGCATTGTTGAGAAAGGGGAAGAGAGATTAACCACAGTCCCCCTCCCCGCCAAGCTTTCAAACAACCAACCACTCAACCCAACACAGAACCCAGAAGGAATAAGTAGTCCAGTATCGTCTGAAGAGAAGGCATTTTCTAGCAACCACATGTATAGCTTAATTGCTTTGAAGAAAAGTACCTCTAATATTTAATACTAATAGCAACGCTAACATGATAATAAAAATTATTATCTTTTAAAAATGTTAGGTATCAAACGTTTTAAATACATTATTCCATCTATACACAAAGAACTTCAGGTGAATATTATCATTTTCATTATATACGTGAGAAAATTAAGAATCAAAGAGATTAAATTATTTGCCCAAAGTCATATGGCTAATAATTGTTACAGCCAAGATTAACATCTGCCTGATACAAAAGTCCAGTTTACCATGCTAAGCTGTTTCTGAGCAGTTTCATAGATTTATTAAAAAGTAAACCATCAGAATTAGAGCAATGGAAACACATTTGATGTAAACTGTACACTTTGGACAACACTTTGAGCAATGACACATATATATCATGGGTTGTTTGCAGTTAGTAGACAAACTCTGGTTCACAGCTCCTCTTTATTGCTTGTCTTTTAAAATTGGGTGTTCCTCAGGGTACCTCTTTTCACTACCATCTCTCTTTCTCATCCCATCACATGGCTATAATAACTATCCAAAAGCTGATGATTCCTGAATCTCCATCTCCAGCTTTGATCTTGTTGCAGAGGTTAAGAAGTACTATTCAACTGCCCATCAGCTTCTCTAGAGGAGGTCTTACTTCAAACTTGCAAACCAGGGTGTTCTGCTTAATAATTACACTAAGTTAACAGGCATAAACCAGAGTGGACTGGTCACTCTGCCTTAAGCTTCGATATATGCAAAACTGAACACGCATTCAGTAAGTAAGTCCTTTCGATTTTAACTCATTCATATCACTTACATTCATCCACAACTCTCATTCCTATTAGCACTAGCCTCATCCAGGGCACTTACTGGACCGTATTATTATAAAAACTTCCTAACAGTTCTCTTTATCACAATCTTGTCTCCTTTTATAACAAAGAGATGGTTTCAAAGCACAAATATGATTTTATTAGCTCCCTTTTGTAGTCTCTGTTATTTTAGGATGAAGTGTAAACTTGATTTAAAAGGTCTTTGAGATGTGGCCCTGCTCACTTTGCCAGAAATTCCCTTTATAGAGTAAGTTTCCTCATCTTTAAACTTTGTATCTCATTGCAGTTGCATTTCTTCCAGTTCCTTAAATACACTGTGCTGGCCCTCACTAGTGGGCCTTTCCACGGCTTTCTAAATTTGCTTTGCACACTTGCCTCCCTCTTTGTTTGTCCCACCTTCAGTTTTTCTACTGGTCCCCACTAAGAGGTTGCTTCCTCCAGGAAGCCTACCCTGACTCCCTCCAAAGATGTCAGGTGTTCCTCTTCTTACTCTACTTATCACTGCATCTATCACACTGTGTTGTGATTGCTGATAATAACTGTCTGTCTCTCCTGTTATATAGTAAACTCAGTGAGAACAGGGGTGGTGCCTGTTTCTTGTTGATGATTATTTCCATCAAAGAACAGTGCCTGGTATGCAGACTTCCTCTTTTTGTTGAGTGAATAAATAAAACTCCCATCTATTAAGTGCCATTCTGCAAAAGGCCCTATTCTTAGCCATTTCCACTCATTAATTTATTTAATCATGAAAGAATTCTTTCACTCTCATTATTTTATAGATGATGAAAATAAAGCTCAGAAAAATTAAACAACTCATCCAAAATTATGTAGCTAATAAGTGGTAGGGCAAAAATTCAACCCTGGTCCCCAAGCCCTCATGTTGCACCATGACACTGTACTGCCCTACTGATAATATGGCAGTAATGAGTTAGTGCATTTAGTTGAATTTCATACAAAGTCTGATGTCTTTTGTCTATGGCCCTGTTAACTTCTGTTGTGCAATTTAGGGAAAAGTCACCTCCTTGAATACTCTGTAGTTTGAGAAGAATATTTGTTATATTTGCAAAATGGAATGAATTTGCAAGTTTTTCCCCCTTTTTCCACCCAAAAGAGGTCTGTGTCCTTGAACATAAAACACAAATAATCCCTGTGCTGTTAATTATTAGCAAGTCATCCCATTTGGAACATAAGGAAATAAAGTAACAGATATACCAACAGAAGATTACTAGTTAACAGGCATTGCTAGAGAAGACTATAAAAGAATTTCAGCATGATTTTCAATATTCTGCCCCCATCATCATCACCAACAACGAAATAGCTAGCAACCATGAAGTGGGAGGTATCAATTTTTTTAATTTTTCTACTAAATTTTACTCAATCCAGAACAATGCAAAAAAATGCATATGGAATAGGTAAGATATTTTGTGCTTTTCTTTTGTCTTTTTCCTATATGAAAATTCTTAAATTTGCTTTTATTCATTTGCCTTGATTTATTTATCATACTTACTGTTCGACACAGAGGAAAAACATTTAATTGGTGAATATCATTAAATGAATGATAAACTTGTATATTTATAAGAGTACAAGAGTTTTACAAAATCATGGCAGTGCTTAACGTTACCTGTGAATGGTTCAATGGTTCCAAGAAATTGGAAGATATAAAATCTGAATTTTAGTGTGAAGTTTACTATAAATTATTCTCATTAACTTTATTCCTTAGTTTCTTAGTTTTCTCAAGTACAAAATTAAGATGCTTGGATACATGATTCCTAATGTCCTCTCAGTTCTAAAATTGTATAGTTTTAACTTAGACACAAACATTTACAACTAACAACGATTACTTTCCTGACTGCAGTTGAAAATATCATTTCTCATGAAGTTTATCTTGCTTTCCAGCTTCCATATTGGATTCTTCCCCATGCTCTGCAGAGATGAATTTAGTTGACCTGTAAGTTTTGCTTGTATAAATGCACTTTAAATATGCAAAGCAATGAAAATTTTAGTTAGGTAATTGAATAAAGTTGGATAGCCCTATGAGTTTTTAAAAGTGTGAAAGCAAACTAGACAATGCTAAGAAAAGTTATTTATGTTGAATATCAAATTGATATTGAAGAGGTTGAACTGTTACTCCACGCCTTAGATATTAACCCCAAACTCTAGATTCCTTGTAAAGAGATGGGACAAACAAAATCAGATTTTAGAAGCTGAGGAATAATGTCTGATTGATGGCAACTATGTATGAATTCAGGAATTTTTCTCATCAATACCAATAGGATGACATTACCATATTCTCTATTCTGAATACTATTTAATCCTAGTGGCAAATAGTAGGAGGTAAAATGTTCTGTTTTTGGTTATTTGTAGAAGGTATGTTGTTCTCTTGAATGATATCTTTCTGTCCCACACTTCTGAAGTTTCTAATAAGGAATTTAAAGTCATGTGTTACAGATACTGGTTGCACACAGAAACCTGCAGAAGCATTGCTTTGGGTCAATCCATGATCAGACCTTGATCACGCTGGTAGTAGACACAGGTAGAGGTCTAATGACCAATTCTTTGCTTAAAAAAAACAAAAAACAAAAAACTACAAAGGATATAAATACCTTCAATTATGGAGACATTGCAGTGGGTGGATGACCACAAAAGGAGGAACCACTCTTAGGGGAAATCCACTTATTTTCATTGTTAACAGATATATGTATATTTATGGGGGAAGGGGACAAGAAGACAGACATTTCTTCCTGGATGGCTAAAATTTCACATACTTTTTTAGCAAAAGTCATCCCCTAAACAGGTCACAACATAACAGACAATAAAAACAAACAAAAACTAACCTTGAGAAAAAGATTGATATGTCTGTTCCTTAAGCATTCATATGTATTTTTGTTTCAGAGCTACCATATTTTTTGCCCAGTTTGTTCAAGAAGCCACTTACAAGGAAGTAAGTCAAATGGTGAAAGATGTATTGACTGTAATAGAGAAATCCACTGGCAGTGAGCAGCCTGCAGGGTGTTTAGAAAACCAGGTGAGTGAATAATAATAATTTTTTAAAAAAGCACTGTGATATTTGACCAAAACTCAGCATGCAGAAGAGAAGATGCAGGGACTGCATAAGAAATAAATACATTTAAATATCTCAAGACCTGTTTTATGAAAGGAGGTTTAGGTTAATTCTGATTTGCTGGCGAGAGCAGAGGAGAAAACAATGGGTGTCTATTGTAAAGAGACAATATAAGCACGGTGACTAAGAGCTAAGGTTCTGAAATCAGAGTATCTTGGTGGCCATGGGCGTATTACTTAACTTCATTGAGCTTTAGTTTCCTTATATATAAAGTGAAGAATAATAATAGCTTCCATTTCTGGGTTGTCATGGAGATTGATATGATAATGGTAGCAGGGGTTAATTTGTATTAAGCACACAATGTGACAGGCATTATTCTCAGGAGTGTTACATATACATTGATGATCAAAATACTTTGTGACATGGAGCATAGCATTGATGAATCAGAATCAATGTCCAGTGAGCCAAGAGACCCTGGCTGGGGCTTATTGGTAGAATATCAGCTTTCCTTGCAAATATTAATTTATTAAATCTTTACAATAATCCTAGGAGATAGATGCTAATATTCCAGTTGGAGAAGATGAGGCACAGAGAGGTTAAACAACTTTCTTAAGGGAGTCCAGAACCAGGATTTAAATTATGTCATCTGGCTCCAGAACTAACACCCTTAGTGACTTCATTATACTATACACTATAGTGAATGTGAGGTGCATAGCATAGATTAGGGTTGACAGATTTAACAAACAACAACAAAATATGAAGCCCTCTTAAATTTGAACTTCAAATAAACAGTGACTACTTTTTTTTATTATAGGATATCCTAATGTAGAAGATTAATAAATAACAGTTATTAGTGTTTATTATTATCTCAATATAGAAAAGAATTAAGAACTTTAAAATGATTAGAGCTACCAGTTCTGGGACAAAATGCCCAGAGAATCCTCTGTCATGATGGAGCTCGTGAATTAGCCAAAAAATGATGTATCTGCAATATTGCAAAGGAGATGCCCTTTTAAAGATATAAAGTACTTTACAACTCTGAAATTGATGACTTAAATAAAAATCCCTTATAGGCATCTCTATTTTTAGCTTGACATGTGAAATAAGCAAAATACATTTTGTATTGCAACTTTACATCCAATGAGACATCCAAGGTGATGTTACAGATTAGTGATTTACCATTGTAAACTTAAAGGCATGATTTTTTAGGTGGATTGGGAACTGGAAGTCTTAGTTAAGATTTCCAGGATTCTCTAAATATTAGCAGTTATAAAAGCTAAATTAAAAGTTTCCTGAGATGAATGAAACACACGTATTCCTCAGAGGCATTCATCAGACTAGTGGTGTCTTCACCTGATTTTGGTAAAGCTAAGGCAAACAAGAAAGATTTTAAACACTTACAATGTACATTTTAAAACTTTTTTTTTTTTTTTGGATCTTAGTTCCCCAACCAGGGATTGAACCCAGGCCACAGCAGTGAAAGCTCCAAGTCCTAACCACTGGACTGCCAGGGAATTGCCTAAAACATTTTAGCTAAATCTATAATTAGACCCATTAAAAGTATTGGAAGCTATTTTTATTCAGTTTCAAAATATTTTGATTTTTATTTGAAAATAATATCCAATTTTATATCAGTGTCTCATAATAAGAATGCCAGATGGATTATCTATGTCCTCCTTTTAAGATAAAATAATTTTGTCTAATAGGCATGTGTATTATTTAAGGTTGAAAACTAAATTCCATTTTCCAAACACATAAAAGAAAGCTATCCCATCAGGCTGAAACTAAATATATTGGATTTTGTAGGGGGAATTATTTTCCTAATCTACTGTTCTGACTTTAAATATTAGAAAACTTTTCATGTGTTTTACAGCATTTTTAGGTAAAGTTAGTTGTCTTTCATTAAAAATAAATCTTATAGGTATCTGCCTTTCTGGAAGAAATTTGCCATGAAAAGGAAATTCCTGAAAAGTATGGGCTTTCAGACTGCTGCAGCCAAAGTGGAGAGGAAAGACATGACTGTTTCCTAGCACACAAAAAGGCCGTTCCAGCATCCATCCCACCTTTCCAAGTTCCAGAACCTGTCACAAGTTGTAAAGCATATGAAGAAGACAGAGAGCTATTTATGAACCGGTAAGGATCCAATTTTAAAGGTAGATAAGACCCCAGAAAGGGTGCAGTACCGAGCAGAATCTACAAATTCTGCAATTTGTGGCTGTATTCTAAAACATGGAGAAATAATGTTTGGTGTGGCATCTGCTGAGCTCCTGCCCTACGAGGTTAGGTGAGAAACATTAAGTGTAACTTTGTCTCCACGGCAAGTAGATAGATGGGTATAGACCACACAGGAGACCCACCAGTTTTTCCTTTAGTCTCTTAGATACACCTTGTTTTTTCTCTCTAATTTTAGCTTGCCCAAGAATATATTAGTGTGGCACAAAATGACTCCTTCCAGAGCCAAATATTTGGTGTTTTGTGTTCACCAAATTGCCTGAAAATAGAAAATGTTAGCGATCCAGGAATGTTTAAGGTACATAAGCATGTCTAACATTTATTGAGCATTTAGGATGTTTTAGGAACATGTGTGCTTGGCACGTATGATCATATTAATGCTCACAAACAGCCTATCATCTCCTTGTCCTCTTTCTCTTCATTCCTTTTCTTCTTCCTATTTTGCAGATGAAGAAATTGAAGCTTAGACGGTTAAGACAATTGGATGAGGGCAGACCACTAGTACATTCCCAAGCTGGGATTTGAACCCAGGTTCTCTGTTGGGGGAGCCTGTGTTTAACTCTTAATCACTTCTACCTTCCACGTTGCTGCCTAATCCAGAGAAATATAGAGCCTGCCCTTAGAACATCTCTGCTATGTTGACTGCCAGGGTGGATAATCTCATTCTGCACTGATGAGAAAAAAGACTCCACCTTTCTCTTTTACTTAGTGGAGGTCTGGCCTTGCTGACCCCCGAAACATATCTGTGTAAGCTTATTGAAAAGGATACTTTCATAAGAATCATAGTCAGTGTTTTTGCCTAGTTTGCTCTTATAATCTCATAATAGATTTTTCCTTTTCTTGGAGGATCTTTAGTGAGGAAAATTTTGACAGCAAGTGGAAAAAAATATGACTATTTTCTGAATCTTTAAACAATTCCAGAGTCTAGTTCCAAGCAGTAACAGTCCTATTTTAATGTGTTTGTAAATCTTACTGCTCCTTTTCATTTCACAGATACGTCTATGAGATAGCAAGAAGGCACCCCTTCCTATATGCACCTACAATTCTTTCTTTGGCTGCTCAATATGACAAAATAATTCCACCTTGCTGCAAAGCCGAAAATGCAGTTGAATGCTTCCAAACAAAGGTATTGTATTTGTGTGGATATCTGAACCAGTAACTTCAATCTGGCTATGACTTACTAAAACCAAACAAAGTTAAAAATGGAAATATGCTTTGTGGGCAGAGTATCATTTTCAGAATAGAGCATATTTCAGCACTCTGCTATTCTTTGGGCTAAAAACGCTGGGTTTGCTCTTTTTTTATTCATTCCTTTATCCATTAATTCAGCCAACAATCATTTTATTATTAAGGAAGTGAGTTTGGTGCGATAAAGACAGAGATAGAGGTGATAACATAAATGAAAGAGAGAAGAGTAAGAAGTGAAGGAAGCAAGTGAAAGAAGATGGGGCAGAAGGAAAAAGAGTAGAAGAGAAAAAAGGTGAACGAGAAGTATGATAAGTGCTTTATATTTATTATTTCTTTTAAACCTTAGAACAAATTTGAGATGTAAGTGTTATTGTCATTTAACAAAGAAGGAAACTTAGGTTTAGAGATGCAAATAGTTTTCTTAGGTTTTGGAGAGCTAGAACAACATCCACGATTAATTACTTGCTGCCTGAAGTCCTATAACAAAATTCCTAAGAACTGTGACTATTCCCAGAATGTCAGGCTGTGATGCAATCTTACGTTTGGTTACCGAGAAGACATTTAAGAAATTATCAGGCTTCAATTTGTTCAAAATTACAGTTGTTTATTCATTATCTCAAGTATGAAAGTTACAAGTGTTTCTGTTTCAAGATATTTTTAGTAATTCTACCTGGCATAGATGTATATAAACCCATCTAAAAGAAAGAATGAATAAAGTTCTGCAAAGATATATTGCATTTATAAGTTTTAGCAAAAATTTTTAGAGTTTAATGTTTTAGTTGTATCTGTTGTTTTTCTAATTATTAGAGCCTATAAAGGAAAATACATCCTTTCTTGACACCTCATTTTTCTATCTAGGCAGCATCAATTACAAAAGAATTAAGAGAAAGCAGCTTGTTAAATCAACACATATGTGCAGTAATGAGAAAGTTTGGACCCCGAACCTTCCGAGCCATGTAAGTTTAAGCTCTATCTAGGGAAGAAGGTGAGATCTGCAAAACTCCCATTTTGCAGTTTGAGTCCATTTTTCACATTGTTACTGTTGTAGAGAATGAAGTTTCCTTTGATGAGAGCTAATGTGATGAGAATCATGAAATCCTAGGATTGGGAGGAACAGGATCAGTCTGCTGTTTCACACTTATTAAAGTCTACATGAGATAACACTTGAGAAGACTTTGGAGATTTATGCTTTTTACCTATTCTTCTAGATACTCAAGTTCTGGACTGCCATCAATTTACACCTCATAATTATACTACACTTTTTTTTTTAGAGAAGTATTACCTTTTATTATTTTTTATGCATTAGTTCATTGAGATATATGCTTTTTGATGTGTGTTATGGTCTAAAAGAAGTGCTCAAAAATTCCAGTTGTTTCTCTTTTCATTTGTGCTTGTTTGTATGCTTTATATCTGTAAGACATTTTAAGGTTCTTGTGGTAACAAGTTTGCTTTCTTCCCAGTACCTGACACAATGGTTTTGATCTATGATCTCCAGATGTTATTAAACTGTTTATTTTTTTTAAGTTGATGGAATGATCTTAAGCAGATATACCACATTTTCCTAGATTCTCTACAAGGTAGATTAGCCTTCTCTAAGTATCATTTAAAATTTCTGGCTTAACAAGAAATTCTTTACATTAACTCTGCTTCCTAATCTTCCTATAAAAGTCCATTGTGTCAATTATTGCTTTTTATGAAAATATTCACTTGAGGCAATAATATTAGAATCCATTGTCCAGAGGAAAACAAAATAGTCATTTCTGAAGAACTGGCATGTATTTTCCTAACTGATGAAAGCATGTAATTCACTGAAGTCTGTTTTCTTGTCCCAGCTGCTAAAAAGCTCAGAGGCAAATTTGGAGTTTTTCAGCTGACTGCATTAACTCTTACACTTAGCATATTTGCCTTTTCTCTTTTCCCTTGATTCTGTCTGTCTATCTATCTATCTATCTATCTAATCTATCATCTATCTATCTTTCATCTATCCAATTTATCTCTATCTCATCTATCTATCTTTGTTGTTAGGATGAGAGGAATATTTAAAAAAAAAAAAAGCCCAAACAATTGAATCAGGTAGTTCAACCTCTTCATTTTTACACATGGGTAACCTGAGGTCCAGACAGATTAAAACAGTTTACCCAAGACCACACTACTGGTCATCAGAACAAAGTTTTTCTAGATCCTTTTCATGATTTTTCTTTCTTTTTTTTTTTTCATTTTATTTTATTTATTTATTTTTACACAGCTGATGATCCTTGTCATCATTTATTTCCATTACACATACTTGTCTGCTATGTCAGTGATCTCTAATTGTCTGTGTCCTGACAACTGAGACTTTGAGGTCAAGTATAGGAATCAGAATTACCAGTGGTTTAGAGCTCCACTAGCCAGTATGGCAGCCACTAGACACACGAAGCTCCTGAGCATTTGAAATGTGGCTAGTGCAAATGAGGAACTGTGTTCTAAGTGTAAAACCTGATTTCAAAGACTTAGTATGAAAAAGAAAATGTACAGTATCTCATTAATAGGTTTTAATGTTATAAACAACAAGGACCTACTGTATAACACAGGAAACTATATTCAGTATCTTGTAATAACCTATAATGGAAAATAATCTGAAAAAATATATATATTCAGTTATATATATATATATATAAAACTGAATCACTTTGCTGCACACCTAAAACTAATACAACACTGTAAATTAACTATACTTGAATAAAAAATGGTTAAAAAATAAGTTTTAATGTTGATTACATATTGAAATGATATTATTTTTGATATATTGGGTTAAAAAACATATTATTAAAGTAAATTTAACCTGTTCCTTTTTACGTTTTACTATGGTTACTAGGAAATTTTAAATTACATAACTGGTTTAAAGTACTCTTTAACTTTTATGCTGAAACATTTATAGCCTAGAAAAACCTCTGACCTGCTAATTGAAGAGTATTAAGTGCATGCATTTAAATTTTATTTATTTGGTTGCTTGTTTTAAATGACACATTTAAAAATATTGTCCATAGTGAAGACAGATTAAAGTTTTTAGTCATGGATGTAGTTCCAAGACTGACTGATTCTTCTTGGAAGAGGTCAGATTATGCTTTAATCACCCTCCAACTCCATTAGAAACTTAAAGATTGATTCATGATTTGCTTTAGTTAAATTTATCTTAGTAATACAATGTAAGTTAAGATTTTATTATAATGACATTGTTTATCATTTGCTATCCATAAGTAGTTAAATTTAAATGTTCTCAATTTAAAAAGAAAATCCGTCTTTATCAGTAGCAGCAACAATACCAGTTGCTCTAGGCCACAGTGGTCCCACCAAGACATCTCTTAAAATTTACATGAACTATGCAGAAGAAATAAGAATTTTTGTTTCTTACCTCCTTTTTGGGTCACACTACATGTCTTGGCATGATGACACATTTGAGTGCTTAGTCTGCTCCACTTTCTTGTCCCGTTAATATGCACATATGCATCCTTCCCTATATTCTAAGAAGTAATTTTTTCTCCCAAGTAAAAGAATGATTATCGTTCTCATAGAATTTTCCGTTTCTTAATTGTTTATCCTTTTTAATTTTTTCCCACCCTCTCACAGCAATGAGCCCCAATACTCAGCAACAGGGTTGAACAGCAAAAAGATAGATATCATTAAAATCCACAGTAAAGGTTTTAGGAAAAGATAAATCACTTCTAAACCTTTTGTAGGGCCAGATCACAGTTTACAGAGCCACTGCCTTGAAAGACTGGGCTAGAATTAACAAGACATAACACTTTTCCTTTTATTTTTAAACAAGAACATATTGGTCTTTTATCCTTGGAGCTGTAACTATACTAATACTCTATAAATGTTATTTAAGTTTACTTAACATCTTTATTGTGGAGTATAATTGCTTTACAATGTTGTGTTAGCATCTGCTGTATAACAAAGTGAATCCGCTATACATATACATATATCCCCATATCTCCTCCCTCTTGCGTCTCCCTCCCACTCTCCCTATCCCACCCCTCTAGGTGGTCACAAAGCACCGAGCTGAACTCCCTGTGCTATGCGGCTGCTTCCCACTAGCTATCTATTTTACATTTGGTAGTGTATATATGTCCATGCCACTCTCTCACTTCGTCCCAGCTTACCCTTCCCCCTCCCACGTCCACAAGTCCATTCCCTGCGTCTGCGTCTTTATTCCTGTCGTTATTTAATTTTGATAGATAACCAAGATTGATTCTAATTCTTTTTTTCCCCTTAGAACTGTTACTAAACTGAGTCAAAAGTTTCCCAAAGCTAATTTTACTGAAATTCAGAAACTGGTCGTGGATGTGGCCCACGTACACGAGGAATGCTGCAGAGGAAATGTGCTGGAGTGTCTGCAGGATGGGGTGAAGAGTCTTGCCTCCTATAAAAGAGATATTCCCACTCCCTTTTCTTTCTCTTTCTCTCATTCTAAATGGGAGAAGGGTGTCTGCCATAGTTGGTCATAGAATGTGGAAACTAGCTGACTGAGTGAAGTTACAGAATTCTTAATAGTAAAACTTGAATCTCTTTTGTTGACTCTGCTTTTCACTTAAGGGATGCGCCCCTCTTCCTAGACCAGTGCCCATTCATTCTTACTTCTAAAGGAGATGGTAACCTCTCTGGAGGTCTCCACACAGAATTTTGGGGGGAAAACTCTATTTTTAATATATTTGTTTTTTCACCCATTTGTGCTTTCATTTGATAAATATATATTGAATACTTTCTATGTGCTAGCCACTGTGGGGCATACCTGTTAGGAAGGCACAAGCTGGTTTCAAGAAATGTATAGTTTGATAAGAGAGATAAGACATGTGACCTCATTGGGGTTAGAGACTGTCTTTGGTTTACTGTTATTTCCATAGGCCATCAGCGCCATGCCTGGCACATGGAAGGCACTCTATATTATATACATAGAGTTATTACATGAATACAACAAAATAATAAAAGAAACATAAAAAATAACACAAGATATTATTCTATATGGTAAAAAGCTAGCCATCATGGAGAGGTGTGAATAAGGGCTCTAGGGGCATTAAAAACCAAAAGCAAATACCCCAAAAACAGAATCCTCAAGCATGCCATAGTCAGTTGCGATTTAAGCAGTGTGGCATTGGTCTATTTCGGGCCACCCTAGGCTTCCTAGATGTTGGAGGCCTGTCTATCCCCAAATTATTCCCTCTCTGGTCCCCTGTGATATACCCTCTTCTTCAAGGAGGCTTAGAATCATTGCTCCTAGATATTTCGGTGGCTTGAAACCAGGGCTGGAATATGGTTTCCAGAAGGTTGAAAGTGAGGATAGAATGCTCCTTTCAGCAAGTCCACGGCAATTTGGCTGAGATACGCTTGAAAACCAGCAAGAAGCCAAGGCTGTAGGGGAGACCTGAGGGTGAGTCTTTGGGCCCAGGCAGAGAATCCTGGTGTCAGTAGTTGGGGCTGCCTCCAAGACAAATTTTCCTATATCATTTATTTTTCCTTTTAGAAGCATTTACCTTCATATTAGAATGGTAATAAGAATGATTTTATTTTTCTTTGATGTGAGTTGTATCAGTTTCAGTTGACTATTTTACTAATTTGTATACTCATTTTTTAAAGTTTAGTTTTTTCAATTTTTGGACTTCAAACCACCCTTTTCCATTAAAGTGAAAAAAATAATTTAAAAGTATGGTATATAAGTTGGATTTTAATGGCTGAATAATGGGTTCTAATTGTTCCTGGTGAGAATGCACAGAATTTTCAGTCCTTTGACAGGTACGTGTAAGCTCGGCTTCTTTCTGGCCACTTACGTGCATTTCATTATCTATAGACTGCCCTCTGGAGGTCATAATCGGTTACTGCAGGGTTATATAAACAGCAAATGTTTACTACCAAATTTCAATACTAATAGAAAGATATGCATCAACGTGCATGTCATTTGGTTTGAGGAGTACATTTGTCTTTTGTTTTTAAAAGCTTGCTATTAGAATAAAATAGTAGATTTTAGCTGACAACTATGAAAAGAAGAATTGAACAAACAAGGCTAGGTGGAAAGGAGTGAGGAAAGGTAGAGTAGGGAGAAAGCACTAAAATGGGAGACAAGGTAAATGTCTTCTTCCTTCTTTCCTTCCTAGGACTGGCCACGAGGTCCTGAATTAAAGAATAAATGTTTAACACTTAGACTTTATTTTTCTATTACAGGAAAAAATTATGTCCTACATATGTTCTCAGCAAGATATTCTGTCAAGCAAAATAGCAGAATGCTGCAAATTACCCACCACACTTGAACTTGGTCATTGTATAATTCATGCAGAAAATGATGACAAACCTGAAGGCTTATCTCCAACTCTAAATAGGTTTTTAGGAGAGACAGATTTCAACCAACTTTCTTCAAGGGAAAAAGATCTCTATATGGCAAGGTAACACACTCTGTAAATGTATGTTCACACAAGTAAAAATTATGATGTGACTGACAGCTTTGTGTTGTTGAAATGGTTTCTGAACTCAGTATATGAGGATAATGTTAGAATGTTCTAAGCCAAAATATAGTTAGGAGGAAATAACAAGGAAGTAAGGAATAGGGTCTATCTTATACTGATGAGACTTTCACCACTGCTGTTATTAACTGGCTTGCTTATGAGGATGCATTTTGTTTTGTATCAGTTTCTCTGGAATCAGAAGCATTGTCATCCCTGTATGGATTACTCATGTAAGGACCACCATTGGACATCCGAATAGGATATGGATATTTTTGTAATAAGAAGGGCTCATAATTAAGAATGTGCTTTTTCACTGTGCATGTTTTAAAAACTTTTTCCCCCAAATATAACTTAATAGATAATGCTAGATAGAAGGGCTTTCATTGTAGCAGTTTATTTGCTATTTATTGAATACATGTTTTATTTTTTTAAGGAAGTGAAAACACATTTAGAGACATTAGCAGTATGGTAGTTGTAATTGACAAGACATGTTCTCATTCTATTTGCCTTTAAGGGGAGCAAGCAGTTAACACATTATCCTTTATTGTACAGTGTGTATCAGTGGACACTATTAGAGGAGGCATTTGTGCAGCTTTTAGGACACTATACTTAGTGATCTCCAAAGGTCCTTCTAAATTTGAGTCTGCTTTTAATGTAGTAATGAAAAGAATGGTGCAATTTTCTTTTTAATATTCCTGGAGGGTATTACTCTATTGTTGATTAAAATTAGACATGCACACATTGTTTGCACCGCTAAATTAATTTATGCAAACAAGAGCAAAGTCCAGATTTCAGAAACCCATAATGACATTATTGGAGGAAGAACTAATATGACTTATTTCTACAACCTGGGAATACAATTAGTAAATTCAAGAATCCTCTTTAAATTTACCCATTCATACATTCTGATGCTAATTGTTTATTTAATAGAAGCAGTTCTTCAATTGGAAAGGTTCTTTGCAGTAGAAATTTTCTCAGCTGAGAATGATCTTCCCCCAGATACTTTGTGTGGCTTCCTTCACCCAGGTTTTTCTCCTGAAAGAGCTACTCAAAGAGACTTTTCTTGACCACACACTCTAAATTGTCACCCCTTTCCTTCTTGTCTATCTTGCTTTATTTCTCTTCATTGATTTATCACTACCTAAGATTGGATGACCTATTTCTTATTGGTTTCTGTCTCCCTATAATGCCTGCTTTTGAGAGGTCAGACATTTTATCTTATACATGATTGAATCCATACTGCTTAAAGAAATTGTTTGCACAGACTTGGCAGTGGAAAAATATTTGTTGTATGGATAGATTTCACGTCCATAACTGAAAGTGAATAGTGCAAAAGAAAACAAAATACCGTTTTAGAACAATTTGAGGGATTATAATTTTTATTAATAGCTTTGCCATGCATATAGTTGAAATAATATTTGATTTCTAGTTTTATTTATTTGCATTTTAACTTCTGCGTGCCATATAACACAGGAATAATTTGTCTCTTAATTCCAATAACATGATTTTTTTCACACATATTTCAGATTTACTTATGAATATTCAAGAAGACATACTAAGCTTGCTGTCCCAATAATTCTAAGAGTTGCTAAAGGATATCAGGAGTTATTGGAGAAATGTTCACAGTCTGAAAGCCCTCCTGAATGCCAGGATAAAGGGGTAAAATGCTCTAGTTTTTTAAGGAAAATCTGGAAAACTAGATGGATATCATGCATTAAAAGTGCTGTTTGTTTGAAAGCATCTAATTACTAATGAGCAGTTAGTTAGTTATGTCTACTAACTAGCTATCTAGCTATCAAGTAGTGATTAACTAGTAGTCAACAACTATTGGCTTATTTTAGAAATAAGAATGTTTTAACGAAAAGTTCTTTGATGCACAGAATAAAAATAATATTCATTTTTGAATAGCTCCACTCCAGAAAGGCAAGAATCTTGTACAGAAAGAATTGTAACTTTTTACCCAAAGTTTGAGTTCTGCCATCAAATAACTTGGTGATTCACAAAGTTTTAAACTTATTCTCCCTAAAGTTCATTGGCCTTAATTCTCACAATTCATCTTTAATATTAAAAAACCCTCTAAAGTGGTTTCTCTAAGATTTGTATCAAAACAGAATAAACTATTACTGGCCAATTTTTACATACAAAGTTATGTGTGAAGAAAGAGAAAAAAATGTATGTAATAATGCTTGTATTTTCAGGAAGAAGAGTTAGAGAAATATATCCAGGAGAGCCAAGCGCTGGCAAAGCGAAGCTGCGGCCTCTTCCAGAAATTAGGAGAATATTACTTACAAAATGCGTATGCTTTTTAAAACAGTATTTGGAGTGATTTAAGATCATTAACTAGTGAGGGAAAGACCCATCTAAATTAATCACCCATGGCTACCCAAATTCCAGCCCCTATGTTGGACTGGAGGTCTTGTAATCTGATCACCCAGTTTCCAGTTCCAGAAGGTGGCCTTTCCCAGTTCTCTCTCTTTAGGAGCAACAGATGGCCTGTGAAGCCTGATCTGTGGTACTGGCTTTGGGTTCCCCAAACCGTGCAGATTTTTGCAGTAAAGATACCCATTGTATCATAGCCTGTCGTAGTTAAAGCGCCAAAAGATCAAAGTGCATATCGAGGAAACTTCTGAGGTTGGGAATAGGAGTCAGCCTGCTGCCCAGCGTTTATTTTCCCGTTGTGATCTGTTGGTGTAAGAAGAGGGTAGGGAATGCTTATCAGAGTAAATGCACCTCCAGCGTTGGTCCAGGTACCATGTGGGTGAAACAAATGAGCTAATTTCATGTTCTCTGATGCCAAAAGGGGGTCTTTTAGAAGGAATGAGAGTCCAGAGTCTCCTGAAGGACTCAGCAAGATTTGGTGAAAAATGCTTCTTTCAGGTTTCTTGTTGCTTACACAAAGAAGGCCCCTCAGCTGACCCCAGCTGAGCTGATGACCTTGACCAGGAAAATGGCGACCGCGGGAGCCACTTGTTGCCATCTCAGTGAGGACAAACAATTGGCCTGTGGTGAGGGAGTGGTGAGTGTTTTGTTTAGTCCCATCCTTTTTCTGCCCTTTTGGGCTTGAGATAGCCTTATAATTCCCATTTAGGGGAAATGGGAAAAACCAATGTGGAGATGGCTTTCCAGGACTTGTTGGATTAGTTGCAGTTGAAGGGGTGTAAGAACTCGGCTCTGAATGGTTGTCATGTGGGCAAGCTTCCTGTCCTTCTAGAATGGCTGGTAGAAGTGCAGTGAGTCTATTCAACAAACAAGCAAGCTTCATGTACAGGGGAGACAGAAAGACTGACACGTCACTCAGTTCATGATTTCACCAAATACCTACTTTAATGTTAAAACAGAAAAAGCTTCAACTTTGACAGATTAAAATATGCTATTTTGTTTTTAGCCATACCTATGTTTTTGTCTTTTATAGTTTAATTTTTTATGATGATATTAGGGACAATTTATTCCCCTTGACAGGGTGCAGGGTACAGAACAGGTAGATCCCACGTTCTGAATAGTAAAATGACTTTCCAATTGGTAATGCCAATAATCTTTACTTCTTAATGTCATACATATGATTACAGGTTGAATTTTTTTTTTATTATTTTTTCCCTTGAAGTCACAATTGCAAATAAAATTGTGTATCTTTTTTTTTTTTTTTCACTTTTCCTCTTTTTGATGATGGGGAGTCATTTGCTAGCCAGTCTTCATGTCCTGGAATTTTTTGTCAAAGCTTAGCAGTGAAAAGAAACTTTCCTGTGATTAAGCATCATCTTTGTCATTTATTGAATCCCCCATGTTGGGAGGATGCAGGGGCACAGGATGGTGTAATGGTTCAGGAGTATAGGTTCTGGGGGCCTCCTGCCTACATTCCCATCCCACTGTCACCACTTGTGAGTCTTGCCACTCTGGGAAAGCTAGTTATCTCACTAAGCTTGAGAATTTTCATCTGACATTTGAGAATAAAGTTGGGATGGCTGTCTTAAACGAGGTAATCCGTGTGACTCACTCAGTACTAGCCTGATACATAGTATGCCCACAAAATATGTTGGCCCTTGTTACAAGTTATTATTAGGTGTTTAAGAAATATCTCTGAAGTGTGGAAGGTAGGCCAATTCTACACTAGGAAAGCCTTAAGGACACACAGACTCACACACACACACACACACACACACATCTTATTTCTTTACAATTAGGACTACATATTAGCTGTATGTATGCATGTATGTACATATGTGAAAGGGTTAGGTTTGTGCTATTCTTACTTCAGAAAGTGATTCTCTGAATCCGAAAAATAAAATGGAAAGCTCAACTAAATATACATGGAAAATGTAGGCCATGTATTGATTTCAGAGACTTTTCCCCTTCAGAAGTATGTATGTAACTGAAAATGTGTTTCAAATCGCTGACACAAATAGCTGAAGTGGCTCTCTTCAACATCACTTGTGGAACATTGGTCACTAAATGCTGAAGTTTATCCCAAACAAATGGGTAAATAAGAGTCTACAATATGGCAGCACATGATCCCTACACAGACAGCAAATTTTCCTGTAAATTAATTATAAGTTACTGGACATTAAACACTATTGCAACAATTTTCCTGAATCAATTCTATGGCTGATGCTCCCTCTCCTTGCTTTCTCCTTTCTCATTCTCCTAATTAGGCTGACCTTATTATTGGACTTTTATGTATCAGACATGAAGAGACTCCCGTAAACCCTGGGGTTGGCCAGTGCTGCACCTCTTCATACGCCAACAGGAGGCCATGTTTCAGCAGCTTGGTGGTGGATGAGACATACGTTTCTCCGCCATTCTCTGATGACAAGTTCATCTTCCATAAGGATCTGTGCCAAGCTCAGGGTGTAGCACTGCAAACAATGAAGCAACAGTAAGAAATGGGTATTCGCTAGCATGGAGAAGACTGACAACACTAAATAGTGGTGGAGATTTCTACTTCACACACCCAACACCCTTGGGCTCACCAGGAGAAAATTATTACTCCACAGCACTTAAAGTGACTTTCAGAATAGTCTTGTCTCAGAGTCTTCATAGCCTCTAGTCTGGAAAAATTCACTGGGGCAGATAATTTCCTGTTTGTAAAACTAGTCTCCTTTTAAACTATTGTTGTGATGCATCTTGGGATCGAGGGAAAAGGGGCAATCTATTTCAAGTAATTAGGATATATCTTTGCAGTAAGTCTTGGGTACTTCCATTCCAAGCACTGAATAAACACTTTTGAGTTTTTTCCCACACTGTTTACTCTTTGAAGAGAATAATCATAACATTTGATTCAACCATGCAATATGGGCGTTATGAAGTGGAATACACATTTCAGTTCATTGTGGGAGGCATTCTGTAATGATGATAGTAATGCAAGTCAATGTAACTCATGTTCTCCAAATTCTCATGCATTTTCATACTCCCATACTTTGTAAAAGGTCTTCCTTCATTTTGGAAAACTTGTTCATCCCTTTTTTCTCTGTCACAATCTGAGGCATGTTTCTAGGTACAGTAAGAATGCCACCTGGCAAGCCTCCCCTATTCCCTAGGTCAACATTAATTCCAGCCTGAATGTATTACCAAATGAGTATTACAGGAAATTAGGACAGACAGTGCTCAGGTTAGGGGTGTGATAATGTGAATGACAAGGGTTTGGAAGCTGGAGCCTTTGAGTATGGATAAGACATATTTTAGAAGAGAGAACTGGAAAGAATTTTTTAGGCAAATAAGAAAGAGACTATTTCACTACATATAAGTAAGGTGGGACTGTGAAATAGTGTTTCATCTATAACCTGCACAGGTCCAGACCAATGGAACATTTAGCATGTTTCTCGCCTCAGTCTTTCTAATAAAGTGTTAGCCAAGATATATGTGGTGAGTCTGGTGATGGGTTAATGGAATGAGGGTTTCGGGTAAGGGTTGCCAGAGCTCTGAAAGTTCTCTCCTAGGAAGGCTTTAGAAAAATACCATTGCATAGCAGACTTCTCTTTTATATTGCTTTGTTTTAAATCATAGATTTCTCATTAACCTTGTGAAGCAAAAGCCACAAATCACAGAGGAACAACTTGAGGCCGTCATTGCAGATTTCTCTGGCCTCCTGGGAAAGTGCTGCCAAGGCCAAGGGCAGGAAGTCTGCTTTGAGGAAGAGGTATGTGCAGCTCATGTTTACACTCAGAATACTTGGTATGGAATTTTTTGTAACGAATAATGAAAAGAGTATCCCACTAATTTATAATTTTAAAATAATGCCAGAAATATTTAATTTAGAAATAGATTGAAGGATTTTATAATATTTAAAAATAATCACAGTTTTCTCACTAAATATTAGGAGAAGTGTAATTTTAGAGTATATTATGAGAATTAGTAATTTTGATTTATTTTCTAGTGGAGAAAACTGTAAAGTGAATTTATAATTAACTGATGATAATTTAGACAGCTTCTGGCTTAAAAATTATCAATTGAGCTAAATGGATTAAAAGGATTTAATAGCAGATTAATTGTGCACATAGGATATTGGGGGAATATTTATAGGAAATATATTCAACTCAGGAGCAAGCCTTTGAATATTAACGGAGTAGTAATTAGGTATTATCTTAATATAATTATTTAGCAATTTTAGCTGGATTTGTAAATTGACTACATTTTGTAAGCCTCTAGCTTATATTACTAAATATATTTGAATAGAGCATCACTATATTTTTAAAAGATATTCTATAATTCAGCCTTTTTGCCAATTTTATTTGACTATCTCATGATGTAGAAGTTTAGATGTTTTGTTATTTGATAATATTTAGAAATGTTGAGTTTTTCAATAGCTAATGTAATTACATGGGTTTGAGTGTGTGTTCTTACTAGTATGTGTCTGTTTTTGGTAGGAGGGGTGGGACACAGATAATGAAATGAGATAAAACAAAACTGATAAAATAGATTTTATGTAAACCATTTCTGATAAATATGATACAAAAAGATTAATGTCCTCTGTTTTGAGAACACGTTCATTTACATGCAGAGAACATTAACAAATAGTAACATAGCAGTATTTTCTCTGCAAACCTTTTAATTTCTGTGACTGATTTGTAGAGAAAGGGGAGAGATGGGATGAAGCTTTGTAAAAGTTGGGAGATTGGTATAGGAAAAGCAATACCTCCTGTTGATAAGAGTGGAGTTGTTTTCCTTCTGCCTTCTATTGTCCTAGCTTGTTGACATCAGAGTTGTATATCTTTATTTTTAACTTGGTTAACCTATAAACCAATGAATTCACCCCTAGGTAGTGGAGAGTTAACTGTACAACTGGCACAGCGGTCTACTTTTTTATCTGATGATTCTTATTGACTGATTTATTTTCTTTTTTTCTTTTTTTAATTGAAGTAGAGTGGATGTACAATATTATATGTTACAGGTCTATAATCTAGTGGTTCACAAATTTTTAAAGATTATATTCCATTTATAGTTATTATAAAATATGGCCTGCATCCTCTGTTGTACAATATAACCTTGTAGCTTATTTTATACCTAATAGTTTGTACCTCTTGCTCCCTTACCTCTATATTACCCCTCCCCCCTTCCCTCTCCCCACTGGTAGCCACTAGTTTGTTCTCTATATCTGTGAGTCTGCTTCTTTATTTTTTATATTCACTAGTTTGTTGATGATTCTTTTTAATTTGTAGGGTCCAGGACTGATTTCAAAAACTCGTGCTGCTTTGGGAGTTTAAATTACTTCAGGTAACAAAAAATTCAGATAAGGCTAACTATAATGTTGATTCTTCACAAATATTGATCCATAGTTAAATACATCCTAAGAGCTAACATTAAATACTTTTCTTAAAAATAAATGCAATTCATAAAAAAAAAAAAAAAAAAACTTCTTTAAAAACCCTGGAACAAAATAATGCCCACAATGTTAAATTAGTGATTCAACTAACTCAAAATTCTTTAAGGTTATTTCATGGCTTCAGAGAATGTCATTAGAAGGCCTTCCTAGCAGTTTATCTTATATAGATCCAATATATGTATATATATAATATAAAATAATAAAACCAGTTACATCCTGCATCTATTAATTTAATTAGTACTTATATTTTTGTTCTTGTTACAGGGGGAAGAGAAAAGACCAAAAGTCTTTATTGTTTGGTGTGAACTTTTCCCTTTAATTCTAACTGATTTGTGCTTTTTGTGAATTAAAGAAATGATGAAGACTTTTATGTGAAATTTCCTTATCATAAAAATAAAGTATCCCCAAATGTTTCTTTTTTCCTAGCCTGCTTATTTATGAACACTTATAAATAATTTCTTCAAATAGTTTTGTATACCATTGTCTGAAGCAGATTCTGGTCACAAAGCACTGAATATTGTTTACTGTAGGAGATTAAAGCCCCTCAAGGATGGATTTACGACACTGAAGGCTATATTACGTGGTGAACTAGAAACATGTTCCCAAGTGAAGCACTTTTTGGTGCTTCTAGGGCACACTGTTCATTAAATGATCATTTAAGTATTCTAACAGATAAGTTGGAGATGAGAAAAGAAATTATTGTTTTTATAGGATCCATCAAGAATGATGTTACTCAAAATTTAACATCTACTTTTTTCTTAATCTTGTTCATAAACCTTTTAAAACATAAATGTTAACTGTACTGTAGTTGTTTTGATTGAATATAATTAACATTTTCATCAATTATTATTATTTTTTTGTTCTGCAAGTATTTATTGAGCATTCACTGTGTCCAATGTCCTGTTCTGGGTGCACTCACTGTCCTCTAGTTGCTCCAGTAAAGAAGGAAGCAACTAAGAGCAATGCAACAAGATTATGGCCATTATAGAGGCAACAACATGTTGAGAGAATCAAAGGGTGGGTGAGACCAATTGTGACTGGGGAAAGTCACATCGGCAGAGACAAACATTTAAGAAGCATCTCAGAAGATGAGTGGGCATTCATCTGTTCAAGTAAAGGAGAAGGCAAACACATGAAAGAGGAAAACATGGTCTATGACAAACGGTGATGAATGATTTTAGAGGAGTATAGGGTGGGGAAGAAGGCTATAGACATGGAAGATCAAGCAAGACATTCAAGCTATATAGGATTGAGTGGATTCTCATGGGTTTTATTCCAAAGGGTTTGGATGATGTCTTACAGGTAACAGTGGACCAGAGTAATATCTAAGCAGAGTGATTAGCTTTTAAGGAGATAACTCATGAGATATGGAGGATGGGAAATAGGGGCAGGGGAAAGAGTAGAGGGGGGCAAGGTCAGTAAGTGGTGACAAAAAGATCAGTCCACCAGTAGGGAGGCTGTTTATTGTATTAGCTTAGAACAGAAATCTAAAAATCACATTCATGCTTTGGCGTCTGCTGCAGGAGAAAACATTTGCTCAGAGCAATAAAATGGACTTTCTGTTCTAACTCAGTTACTTTGTCCTTTATATTTTTCTTTCAATTTTGATGGAACATCTGTGGACTTTGCCTGATTGTGGTGTAATTCTAAGAAGTCTTAACTTAGAGATCACAGTAAGATAAAGTAGAATTCAACATAAAGCATTTAACAGGAAAAATAATCTTTTACCGTTAAGAGGAGAGTTCAAGTAAGATAAAACTGTTTGGAAAATTTATGAGCCAAATGATATTTCATTGACATATATAAAGAAAAAATGATTGGAAACACTAGGACAAATTGAGGCAAATACAATAGTAAATTGGAGATTTTAGAACATTTCTACTTCTCAGAAAAAATCAGTTAAGCAAACAATAAATAAAAACTCAAGGTAGAAACTTCTCTAGTCAAAGTTACCAGTGGCTTCTATGCTGCAAAATCCAGTAGTCAATTCTCAATGTTTAGTTTACCTGATTTCTCTCAGGAGAACTTGACACAATTGATCACTCCCTTTTCCTTGAAGTATTTTTCTACTTGGCTTCTGGATTTTCCTCCAACTTTATTGGCTGAATCTCCTCAATCTTCTTCACTGCATTTTCTGCAATTCTTTGACCACTAAATGTTGCAGTGTCCCAGAGCTGCTCTTCCTGAATCTAAACTTACCTCTAGGTGATCTTATATAGACTTGATGCAGTAATACCATCTAGATGTTGAAAACACATATTTATATCTCCAGCCTGGATTTTTTCCCCTTTAATTTCCAGGCTCTCGGGTCAGCTTCCTCCCTGACGTCTCCATGTTGATAATGCGGAGACAATCCAAACTTAGCACATTTTAAACTGAACTCCGCCCCATCCCAAATTTGTGTCTCCCTCTGTCTTGTTCTTCCTTCTGCTTACTCAAGCCAGAAAACTTAAGAGTCATCTATGGTTCCTCTCTTCCATATCACCCCTACATTCAATCTATGAGCAAAACCTGTTGGCTCTACCTTCAGTGTACATCCAGAATTTGCCTCTTTCCCAATACCACTAGTAAAAGCCACAGTCATACAACATAGGGATTATTGCAATAGCTTAACTGGTCTCCTTACAGGTACCCTTGCCTCACCCCCTGCTCTAGGCTCAACACAGTAATTGAGGCGCTCCTTTACATCTAAGTACATTATACTACTTTTTCCACATCTCACTCAGAGTAAAGTCTCTACACTGACTCTACATGATGATAGCTTTCCGCCCTTTTCTCTTTATTCTTTTCCACTGTGTCTCTTTGCTTAGGCACAGTGGCCTCCTTGATGTTCTTCAAGTTACCAATTAATTTCATGCTCAGAGTTTTGCCTTTGCAATTCTTCTTGCTTGGAAATTGTGTCCTCAGATACGTGTGGGGCTCAATCCATCACCTCCTCAGGTTTCTACTTGTTATCACTTGCTGGATGAAAAGTCTTCCTTGACTGTTTTATTTTATTTTATTTTTAAAATTTATTTATTTATTTATGGCTGTGTTGGGTCTTCGTTTCTGTGTGAGGGCTTTCTCTAGTTGCGGCGAGCGGGGGCCACTCTTCATCGCGGTGCGCGGGCCTCTCACTGTCGAGGCCTCTCTTGTTGCAGATGACAGGCTCCAGACGCGCAGTCTCAGTAGTTGTGGCTCACGGGCCCAGTTGCTCCGCGGCATGTGGGATCTTCCCAGACCAGGGCTCGAACCTGCGTCCCCTGCACCGGCAGGCAGACTCTCAACCACTGCACCACCAGGGAAGCTCCGACTGTCCTATTTTAAATTGTACACCTATCCTTATTCCCCCACCAGTTATCACCATCTCATATACAGTAGATTTTGTTTATTTTCTGTCTACCTCCACTACTGTAAACCCCATGAGGAGAGGGATTTTTTTTCTGTTTTGTTCACTTCTGTTATCCTCAACATAAGAACAGTGTCTGGAACATAATAGACATTATATGAATATTTGACGGATATGTAAATGAATACACATGCCACAGGCTGTGTTTTATTACAAGGTGGTGATCTAGAGGGGTTGTTAGCTTCATCTTCTAAAAGCCACGCTGGGGAGAAGCATGGGTCTGAGAAATTAACATCAAAAACATAAGAAACCACTGAGGAGGTTCAAGGCTTCAGGTTTGGGGTGTGTGTGTGTGGGTGTGTGTGTAATGCGTGTGTGTTGGTGTCTTGTGGTCTTGTGGTCTTGTGGCTACTGTAACAAACTACTGCAAACTTGGTTGCTTAAAACAACAGTTTTCTCTTTCACAGTTCTGGAGGCCAGCGGTCTGAAACCTACCAGGGTATTGCTCCCCTTGGGGCTCTAGCAGAGAGTCCATTCCCTGCCTCTTCCAGCTTCCGGTGGCTGTCCCAGCATTTCTGGGCCTGGAGCTGCTTTACTCTGGTCTCTGCTTCCATATTCACATCATCTTCTCTCTGTGTGTCTGCATCTTCTCCTCCCTCTTCTCTGTCTCAAATCTCCCCCTGCCCTTCTCTTAAATCCATTTGTCATTGGATTAAGGGCCCGCCTGGATAATCCTCATCTCAAGATCCTTAATTACATCTGCAAAACCCCAAAAGCCTGGTGTCTACAGGATAGTATTAGGACAGGACTAAACTCCTGCTGCGGTAACAAACTGTTGAAAGCAGGTGAATATAGACCAGCCACTCTTAAAAATTACTCTTCCAACCTCTCCCTTGCCATGCCCTACTGCCCCCAGACGGGTAGATAACCATATAAAGAATTTGTCTCCTCCCAATGATGCCACTTTTGAAGAGTTAAGGGAGATTCCAGAGAGTTGCTTGATGGTATAATATTAAATGGTAATATATAATAGTAAGATATCTGGAAATCCCCAAGTGTTCATGAACTAAATAACACACTTCTAAAGAACTCATGAATCAAAGGAGAAACTAAAAGGACACTTAAAAATATTTTAAATTGAATTAAAATGAAAACACAGCATATCAGAATTTGTGGGATACCATTAAAACAGTACTTAAAGAAAATGTATTGCACCAAAGTCACTCTGTTTTATAATTTATAACACTGTTATCTTCACTTAACATAGATTAGAAAAGAAGGAAGATCTCAAAACAATGAGCTCAGCTTTCACCTTAAGGGGAAAAGAGCAAATTAAAACAAAGCAAGCCAAAGAAAGGAACTAATAGAAATTAATAAAATAGAAAAGAGAAAAAATATAGATAAAAGTCAATGAAACCAAATACTGGTTCTTTGAGAAGATCATTACTATTGATAAACCTCTAGCTGGATTTTAGGGAAAAAAAGAGAATAAAACAAATTATTAGTATCAGGAATGAGAGAGGTGACATCACCTCAGATATCAAAATGATAAGGGAATATTTTGAAAAATATTTTGCCAATAAATTTGACAACTTAGATGAAATGGGCAAATGCCTTGAAAGACACAAACTACCAAAGCTCACTCAAGAAAAAAATAGATAATCTGATTATTTCTATATCCATTAAAGAAATGGAAATTTTAGTTAAGATCATTACCATAAAGAAAACTCCAGAAAACTGGTGAATTCTACTAAATAAACATTTAAGGAAGAAATTATACGAATTCTACACAAACTCTTCCAAAAAATTGAAGAGAAGGGAATATTGTCCAGTTCATTCCGTGAGGCCAGCATTACCCTGATACTCTTTCTCTGCCATGTGAGGACACGACCAGAAATTGGCAGTCTGCAACCCAGAGGAGGGCTCTCACCAGAGCCTGACCAGGCTGGCACCCTGATCTCAGACCCTTGGCCTCCAGAACTGTGAGCAATGAATTTCTGTTGTTGATAAGCTCCCCACTTAATGGCATTTTGTTATAACAGCCTGACTGACTTAGACACTATTCCTTCTGTTTTGTTCTCCATTTCTTCTATAGATAACAGCTTATCTCAATTCTTGGTTACCCAGTCTCCCCTTTATTTTTAACAGCTAAGCAAATATATATATATATTTCTATTGCACCATTCTACCTATATTACACAAGGGGTTACATACTTACATATATTGTTCTATACCTTTTTACGCTTAAAAATGCAATCTTGGTGATTACTCCATATTATGCACAAGTTTTTTCCTCAATTTTTTTAACAGCTTCACAGAATTTCTTTGTGTGATTATGTTGTAGCTTATTAATTGACCTTTTATTGACATTTGGATCATTTCTAATCCTTTGCTATTGCAAATAATGCCACAATGAATAACCTAGTGCTTTAGTCATTTAGTAATATTGGTAGTGTATTTTTAGCATAGGTACCTATTAGAAATTTGTTGACTCGAAAGACAAATATATAATTTTTTTAGATATTGCCAAATTCTCCTCAGTAGGTATTACATCACCATTTTGCATTCCCACCAGCAGTGGATAAGAGGACGTATGTCCCACAGTTTTATCCTCAAAGTATGTTGTCAAACTTAGATTTTTGCCAGTCAGATATGTGAGGAATGGTGCTGTGGTGTTGCATAGATGTTTGTTTCTCCTGTTTCTCCTGTTGTTTCTCCTGAGCATCATTTTTAGGTTTAAGGCCCTTTTTTATGTTTTTTCTTTTTGTGTAATATCTGTTTATATCATTTTACCATTTTTCTATCAGATTGTTGGTCTTTTTTTTCTTTTTCTTTTTTTTTTGCCGTACGCGGGCCTCTCACTGCTGCGGCCCCTCCCGCCGCGGAGCACAGGCTCCAGACGCGCAGGCTCAGCGGCCATGGCTCACGGGCCCAGCTGCTCCGTGGCACATGGGATACTCCCGGACTGGGGCACGAACCCGTGTCCCCTGCGTTGGCAGGCGGACTCTCAACCACTGCGCCACCAGGGAAGCCCTGTTGGTCTTTTTTTCCCCTTCAGATTTCCAGGAGCTCTTTGTATATTCTGGTATAGATTGCAGCTATCTTTTCTCATTTTTCCTCTGCATTTTTTCCTTTGCCTACAGTATTTTTCTATGTAAAGCCTTAAAAATTTCTTTGTGTGTAGTTGAATTTATTACTACCTCTGAATTTTGCATCATAGGAAAAAGTTCCCCACTTCACTTGGGTTTCATCCAGTACATTTACCGTTTTTTCCCCCTTTTTACATTGGGACCTCTGATCTATTTGGAATTTTCCTTGTGCATGGATAGGCATTTGAATCTAATTTTAGATTTTTAGTTGTATGTGTCTTTCTCTTGATTGCCATTACCACACTGTTTTAATTACTATGCTGTTTTAGAATGTGTTTTATTATCTGGTAGTGCTGCTTTGCACAACCCCTCGCCCCAGTAGTTTTTTTTTTTCTGCTTAGGGTTTTCATGATTATTCTTCTTGGTCATATATACCTCAGTCAGCGCATAAATGCCCCAGCTTCCCAGTCTCTGGCAGGAGAATTCTAGGGAATCATCTTCCACTTCTCAGATATGATTACATCCAGTTGCCTACACTGTTACTCTTCTCATTAACACCTCCTTTATTAGTTTTTTCTCTTCTTGGTCTCACTTCCTCATTTGTGCCTCCTTGAATCACCTTCCAAATAAATTAAAAGTCTTTGCCTGGAGTTCTGCATTTGAGGAACCCAAACTAAGAAAGAGTCATTTTTAGATTTTGACCTAGATGTAAAAGTTACCGACCACTGAGACCTGAGCATGCTATATAGGTGTGTGTGGTGGTACAGAAGGGGAGGGAGAAGTGGTGCCTTCTAATTTAACTGTTAAGAATGTTGCTTTATAGCTTGTTCTCTGGATTATTGCCCTATAGCCTATATCTGATCTTTAGACTTAGAGCTTCTCTGAAATGCCCTTGGGAAACGTTGGTCTCATCTTCCATATTTTGAACTCAAGTTCCTTTTTTTTTTTTTTAACATCTTTATTGGAGTATCATTGCTTTACAATGGTGTGTTAGTTTCTGCTGTAGCACAAAGTGAATCAGCTATAAGTATACATATATCTCCATATCCCATCCCTCTTGTGTCTCCCTCCCACCCTCCCTATCCCACCCCTCTAGGTGGTCACAATGCACCGAGCTGATCTCCCTGAGCTATGCGGCTGCTTCCCACTTATTTATTTTCTCCATCAGCTTGATCCCATCTGTGTTAGTTTCTAGGATTTTCTCAAGATTTTGAATGTTCTGCTGGCTGTCTCCCTCTTTTTTTCCCCCAGTGTCCTTATGTATATGTATGTGTCTGTATTGTTGAAGCAAAACTTCTTAGGCATATTTATCTGAGTAAGTTTCAAAGTTTATTACTCGTTAATGAGGGATTAGCAGTTAGATAATTCCAGGCAAATTCAAAATGACAGGAAGAAAACTGGTTTAAATACATTAAGTTTTTAACTAGGCACAGACTGCTCTTTTATTTCATATAATCACGAAAAACCACATTCTTATCAGTGATATGGGATGAGATTTGTGAAATGGATGAATTGGAGCTGTCAGGCATGAAATGGATATCAGAAGTAATAAGTAACATTATCTGAGAAGAAAATTAAAAGCAAGCTGATCTAATAGTTGAAATATACCCAGAAACAGGTTTTATACCCTGACAAAAGGCCAATTAGAGGTCAGCAAGATCAGTAACATTCACTGGCTGCAACCAAAGATGCTGACCAAACCAGTTGCATAAATCTCAGTCTCTATCTCTCTCCCCCTCTCTCCACCTTTAATTCTACCTGTATCTCTCTCTTTCTCTCCCCACCTCTTCTCTTTCTCTATACTGCTATTTACTTATCCATCTGTAAAGATGTCTTTTCCCCTTGGTAATTAATAAGTAATCTATGGAGTTATACTTTGAAACTGTAAATATGCTATTGCCTGATAATTTCTCACCAGTGACTTTAGCATCCATTCATGATACTGGCTTAAATCAGTTTTTACTCTGAGAGTTACAAATGATTATTGACATTTATCAGTTGGCATTCTTATATAGAGAAGAGCTTTTCCTCCCTCGACTTTTATTTTAATTTAGTATTGGTATAGATTCATGAATTCTTTTTTCCCCTAAATTTAATGAGTTATAATGCATTCTTGTCATTATTTACTTTACTGTCAAATTGTCCCATTGGTTTCTATCTTCTTTTGACATGTTTTTGAAAATTTCCTTAGTTTCTGGCATGGTGCTCTCAGCTTATTTTATAGTTTTTATGGGTCAGCCCTGGAATTATTCATTTCTTTAAGAAGCTCAGGATTCTTATAGTAGAGAAGAGTGTTTAATACCCAAGGTGTGGACACAAAATGTGCTCCAAGGACACCAAATAGCTACTTAGTTGCTACTGCTTTCAGGTCCTTTTAGTAGACATAATTAAGAAATAGATTTCTTCTTTTATATCATGTACTAAAAAATATTTCCATATTTAGAATCATGTTCTTAATATAGATTCCCAGAATTTGAGTGATTGGTTGAAATAACATGAACATTTTAGTGTATTGATTCTTATTATAAACTTGTTTCTCAGAAGCTTTGATTTTGTGGGTACTTGTTTTGCTATATGTTTACCAGAATTAGATCTTAATTTTTTCTTTTTTCTAATTCTATCAAGTATATAAAAATTATATATTTTAAATTTAACTTCCTTTGATTACCAGCAAAATTTAGCGGCTTTCTAGTTATGTTTCTCTTTGGTGAATTATTCTTGCCCTTTCTCTTTTAGCATTTGCAATATTTCAAGATTTTTTTCTTTTTTTGGTTGTCTATTTGGCTAGGCATTGTGCATACTTAACCTGTGGACTTTTTTTCTAACTCAATAGATTTTTCCAGTGAAACACTGAGATAATTTTTTCCTAGTTAATAATTAGCAAAAAATTCTGCAGAGTGATCAAATAAAAATCAAATATGAGGTATATGAGAAATAGGTTAAACAAGTTACTTTTTTACTAATAGTGTCAAAGAATAATATAAAAACTTGATTTTCCTCAGTCACATTACTTTCTTTTGTGAATGTGATTTCTTAAAAAATGAAACAGTTAAAACTTACAGGTTTTCTTTTCTTTTTCTTTTTGACTGAATCCTTAACCCTGCCCACAAAGCCTCAAGATGTAGGTAAGAAATTTACTTGTATATCACCTAAGGAATGACTAAGTTGGGATAATTTCTATTTTTTAACTTTGTTTTCTTTCAATTTAATTTTTCGCTTGCTTTTTTCTCCCTCTCCCTAGTTTACATATACTTATCAGATATTGTGAACTAACCTTCCCAGATGTTGTGTTTTGGTGATCATATTACCCTATCTATAGACAGAGACAGTTATCACACCCAGCAAATTGTCACCGGCCTTATGGTAGTATAGGAAATGTTGCTGGGAGACATAATTTGGATTTGAAAATATTAGTATTTCTTGCAGATGTGTATAGTGTATGGTAACAGTGGAACATTAGATATGAGTTAAGATTTTTCTGGAACCTTTGGTTGTTCAATGTATCTCCCAACTAGGTGGTAAACACCATAAGAGTATGCAGGACCTTGCTTCTTCCAACTGTACAGTTTGTAAATCTCCCCAAGTCTGTACATTCCCCAAGCCTGGCTGATGCAGTGTCAGCCTGGAGGAAAAGGTGACTTTTATATTTCTTCTGCTCAAAGGGGGAACATTTTGAACTTCATCTGTTCAGAGGTGTCTTTTTGTAATCCCTCTGGCCTGTAAGGAGCATATTTTTGTACCTCGCACCAAGGTGTTGTAAGTGTTGCCGTGGCCCTGAAGACATGGATTGTGTCTTAATTTGGTACCCCCTACAGTGTCTGCTAGTGAGCCCAGTCACCAGGCTTGAAGAAGGGTAGTCATTCTTGAGTTTTCCTTATCCTTAGTCCCTGTAACAACTTATTAAAAAATCCTGTTGATTTTTGTCTCCAATATCTTTTGCATTCATGTTTTCCTTTGCACTTCCATTACTCCTACCAAAATTCATGTCCTGCTGATTTCTCAGTAGGATAATTGCAAAAGTCTCCTAATGGGCTTCTTGCCTTTTTTCCACCCCATCCATTCATTCTTCCATCCATCTATTTGACAAACAGTCCTCGTCGCTTTCTATTTGTCAGGCACTGTGGGAGATCCCAACATATCAGACATACCACTACCTGCCTGGTATTTCTTAGCATATAGAAATGATGATATTACTATTCTATATAAACATTTTCAGTGGCTCTTCATGGCTTCCATTTGGAGCCCAAACTCCTCAGCTTTATATGAAAGATATACATAATCTGGACCCAGTTTCTTTCTATCTTAGGTTCCATTATTCTTCTTTATGACCCACTTTTTCATCAGAGTGGATTAATTGACTTTCCCCAAAGACATCCCAGGATTTCTTACCTTTGTGCTTTTACTCACATCATTCTCTCCACAAAGAAATATGAGTTTCCTTATTTCTCAGCTAGCTGAAATCTTGTACATTTTATTTTTCAGACTCAACTCATATGCACCTCCTCCTATATTCCTTTTCTGGTTCCTCACCCAGAGATCATAAAACATTCCTGTCATATACTTACCCACATTGTACATTGTATTATAGTCATGTTCATGAGTCACCTGCACTATGAAAGTATGTAGGAACCCAAGGTCCAGGGGGAGATGTTTTAGTCATCATTGATTGACTCATAGTATACAGCACAACATTTTGCAAAAGTAAGGACTCCATAAAAATAGTCTGTGAACAAATATAAATGTGTTCTGATAAGTATATGCTCACTGGGAGGGAATCAATGATTTTAGACTAGTTCAGAGCTCACTTAAATATCTGTGTCTGACTAGCACTACAATCAGTACTACTACCAGCAAGCTCTGGTATCTCTTGTTGGGCACAGTTGTAGCATTATATCACTTAACAATGAACCCACATACTACTTTTCTAGTCATACACGACACTTAGTGGGGAAATGATGCTTGTATTTGACATTTGTGGCTGGGGAGCCACCAATAATAAATCTAAAGTCTGGTCAGTGTGAGATTAATTCAAGTCAATTCAACTTAATGAATATTTTTTGAGCACGTAATCAACTGTGATTAAGATCTAATATTTGGTTCATATGATGTCTCTTCTTCATGTTAAATATGCCAAAATTATTTTCTACCATCAGTTATCTATTTTATACTTATAAATTTATCACATATAGTTATTTATTGGGTAAATGTTAAAATACCAGGATATATAATAACCTGAATATCTTTGCTTTTCAGATGATGTCAGTATCACCCAGAAATTTATAGAGGATAATATTGGATATATGTGAGTTTCTCTAAACGCATTTTGATGACGATGGTGTTTACTATAAGCTTATCTGGTATCTTCCAGAAATATTAATGCTTCTCAAAAGTAATGTAAATAAGTATAAACCGTATCAAAAAATAAATACAGTGTTAATCATAAAATTCAGATGAGGCAATTGAATTGTCAAGAAGTTGTAAAAGTTATAACCTTCACACTTTGATAATTTCCTGAGGTTAGTCTGCAAGTGGGTGTTCCTATGAGTTTTTGGTTGGACATAAATCGAAATTCTGCAGGTCATCATTGTGTACTCTGTGTGGACTGTTGCAGCACCATCATTGCATTTGCTCAATATATTCAGGAGGCATCCTTTGAAGAAGTAGAAATGTTGGTAAAAGCCATGACAGAATACAGAGATAAATGCTTGGCTGACATGGCACTCCCAGAGTGTTCAAAATTAGCTGTAAGTAAATTGTTTGCATTTCCTAAACAAACAAGCTTATTTGTCAACATTGAGAGAATTTTTGCCTTGGAAATATAAAAAGAGAGATGCTCTATGGCCCTCATTTTAATTTTTTGATTAAAAAAACTTTTTTAAAAAAACAACAGAAATTTATTCTCTTACAATTCTGGAGGCCAGATGCCTAAAATCAAGGTGTAGTAGGGTGCGCTCCCTGCAGAGGCTCTAGGGAAGAATCCGTTGAATGCTTTTCTCTTAACTTCTTGTGATAACCAGCAATCCTCGGCATTATTTGACTTATAATTACCTCACTCCAATCTCTGCCTCTGTCATCACATGGCCATCTTTTCTCTGAATCTCTTCTCTTCGCCTTATAAGGACAGCAGTCACATTGGTTAAGACCCTCTCAATAACTTGGTTCCATCTGCTGAGACCTTATTTCCAAATAAGGTCCCATACACAGTTATGGGGATTAGGAATTGAACATAACGTTTTTGGGGACATTTTTCAACCCACAACAATGAGTATCTGGCTAGACTCATTACAAGATTCCAATAACGAATTCTTCCTTCACCTGAATGAATTTGGACCTTGAAGCCAACTTGGGAATAAGGAAAAGTTAGTTCCATGTACCAACATAGTGGCCAAAAGCTTATGTTTCCAGAAGGACACTAAAAAAGCTGAAACGTACAGGGGCCTGAGGAGTGCTATTTTCTGCCATCTCTACTAAATTGCCACTCAAATGTGGTTTTGGGGCAGAATGAGAGTCTCTGTTCAAAATATGTATTTTAATTTTATCTGTAACCCAGAGAAACAATTAATATAGGAACTGCTCATAGCAGAAATCATGGTGAGGGAGATGAGTAATACAGATCTTAGATTTCTAAAAGCATCATCTCTCGGTGTCAGGAAGGAGAAATCTGGGCCCCTCATTTTTAAAATAATTAATTAATTAATTAATGATTTTGGCTGTGTTGGGTCTTCGTTGATGCACGTGGCCTTTCTCTAGTTGCAGCGAGCGGGGGCTACTCTTCATTACGGTGTGTGGGCGTCTCATTGCTGTGGCTTCTCTTGTTGCAGAGCATGGGCTCTAGGCGCGTGGGCTTCAGTAGTTGTGGCACACGGACTTAGTTGCTCCGTGGCATGTGGGATCTTCCCAGACCAGGGATGGAACCTGTGTCCCCTGCATTGGCAGGCAGATTCTTAACCACTGTGCCACCAGGGAAGTCCCTGGGCCCCTCACTTTTATTTTGCCTGACTTTAGTATTTAGGGTAAGGCATTTTCCTAGGAGATGCAATTCTGTGTAATGATGCGGACTTGGTTATGAGCTTGCAGTCCACGCCATAAGTATACAGGCAGGAAGACAGGAAATAGCCTGGCAAACTGCACGGAAGTAGAGGTACTTTCCTTACCTGCCTCTCTCAATATGTACTCTACTGTCACACCCCCTTTTCTTGGCCTCCTCCCAATAGAGTCACCATCTGCATCTCTAGAAGACTATTACTAAACATTACCACTAAATACTTCACCAACGCATTATACTCTGACCATGTGACCTTGGAAGAGAAGGAAAAAAGCCATTATGTAAGAGAAATGTAGGCAGTAGAGAAATAGGAAGAGGTTGAAGGGCCTCAGGATAGGATAGAGAAAACTTCCCAAAGTGTGGGATGGTTGTCAAGGGTGTGGGTAAAGATGCTCTGCTGGTAATATTGGGAAAATTTGGGAATATCTTTTGCAAAGGGTGACACTCACCACTTACTGTCTCCATTGTGTCATCTCAGAAGGTTGAAAAATGTCATAATGAAAAAAAATGTCTTTTATTTTTCTGTTGTCCAGAATGATGTTTTACTGGAAAATATATGTACTATGGAGGGACTGCCACAAAAGCATAATTTTTCACACTGCTGCCATAAGGCTGACTTTGAAAGAAAACATTGTTTCCTCTATAATAAGAAAGCTGATGTAGGATTTTTGCCTCCTCTCCCTACTCTGGATCCTGAAGAGAAATGCCAGACTTATAAAAATAACAGAGAATCTTTTCTAAACAAGTAAGTTTAATTTTAGTAGAAAAATGATTTAATTGAAGAATTATTCTTAGGCTAAATCCAATATCTCTTCCAAAAGAACGTAGCTGGGTTTCTTGATCATTTAGTTCATTCAACATGCATTTGTGTGTCAGATTCTGTGGTCATTGCTGAGGAGATGAACAAGATATGAAACCTGTTTTCAAGATCCTTTCATTGTGATGTGTATTTTCTAATTGGATGAGCCCCAGAACTGAAGGGTGTGAATGGCACCAAAGTTCTACTGGAGGAAATAATATAGTCTTTCAATGGAGAGTTATAGCTTTTACTGAGGGTAAACATTACATCAGTGGATGTTTAGCAAAAATCTGTTTTCAGTAGTGTAGTAGTTGTAGAAGCAGAGACATTTTCTGGAAAGCTTAAACCACAAAGCTTGTTTGAACATAAGTGATTATGATCTCTGAATCTTGGATGGAGTGTGTATAGGTAGCTGTTCTTTGAACCTGAAAAGGAGAGATGCTGACCATCTGGCATGATAGGGGAAGAAAAAGAATAGCCAGAGCCCCGTGTTCATGATTAGAATGGCAATCATCATTCTTCTTTGGGAGCTGGCAACTTCAGTGATACAACTTTTATTGGAGACTCGATAACGCTGCCTTCCATTGAAGCCTTCAGTAATGGGAAATCCTTCTTCCTCTCACTTTTACTTTCACAAGTTGTTCTTCTTGTCTTTTTAAATCTTCTCTTTTCCTTCCCATGTCTACCATTTCTTCATTACCTTCCTGTTTTTTTCTTTCCCTCCTTCCTTCCTTTTTTCTTTTATAGTTATATCTATGAAGTTTCCAGAAGGAACCCCTTTGTTTTTGCCCCTACACTTCTTACTGCTGCTGCTCGTTTTGAGGAGATGACTAAAACATGCTGTGAAGAACAAGAAAAAGCTAACTGCTTTCGAACAAAGGTGGGTATTACATTTGTTTTCTTAAAAGGACAAGGATTCACCCCAAACTGTAGATCTTTACTTAAAATTAAATGATAGCAAAAGAGTTGTTTACCATTTAAAAACCATGCTCTTGCCACTTTCACTGGTTTTTCAACCCACTGGCCACCGGCTACTGATCTAAATTTCTTATTACTTGAGACTCTTGAAAGACAATTGCCCATTTCTAGGGTTTCTCTTCTGGCTTTTTCCTCCGTGTGAATTGGAAGGAAATGCTAGTGAGTAAATAACCAGGGTAAAAATGACATTTTATCTTCTATCTTAGACAAGTTCTCTTTTGACTACCCATAAAACTGAATCATCCTGGTAGAGATGGACAAGCTCACAGCACTCTTCAGCACGCATCTTCCCATCAAGGATAATTCAGTCATTGGGAAGACTGGCCCCACCTTTATAATAAGCCACAAATTTATATTTTGATATGTACATTTCCTGAGATAAAAACCCCCTAATTTTCTGTTTCTGAGCAAAGTTTGGAATTGTTTGGTTGACATGTGGTTAAGAAATAAGAGAATAGTGGGATTTTGCTCTTGCTTCAACAGCATTTCTCTTTATCCTTCAGGCAGAAACTTTCATACAATATTTAAAAGCATTATCTTCTTATCAAAAAAATGTCTGTGGGGCACTTATGAAATTTGGACCGCAAATCTTAAAATCTATGTGAGTTTTATAATGAGTATTTTGTTTCTACTTGTATTTTCTTGTCTAAGTCCCATTTTTGTTAAATCATTGATGACTTTTTATTTATACTCTTCCTAGTTCCTCAAGGGTTTTGAGGTGGGGCTCAGTCTGGGTGGATTACTCAAACCATGACGTTAGGTCCAGATGAGAGAAGACCTGCAAGGTGGGGAGACCCCAGAGAGAAAAAGGACTACTTCTGAGTTAGTTTTTCGTTAGTTGGGACTCTGAGTAGGTCCACGAGTTCTGAGCCTGAGTTTTAAAATCTTCAAGTGCTTTAGACATGACCTATCCATCCATCTTTGACTTTAATGACTAGGAGACTACACTCTAGGGATAAATTTTATTTTACATGCTTACGCTAGCCAACTAGCAATGTTGCTAGTGCAATGTTTTGTAAAATTCTGAACACTCTAGGGATAAATTTTATTTTACATGCTTACGCTAGCCAACTAGCAATGTTGCTAGTGCAATGTTTTGTAAAAAATTCTGATATTTCAAATAGACCAGCAGGAAAGGATTCTGTGATGAATAACCTATGCCAGCCATGGGCTCACAACAAGAAATGGTGGTCCTTAAAAGAAGTGTTTTGCTATAACAATTATGGAAGAGGGCACATCTCTCAGGCCCTTTTTTTCCCAGCCCTGATCTAGGACTCAAAATATCAACCTAGGATTTTCAAAATGATCATGTGGGCCATGCAATGTATAAACATTGGTAAAGCCATCAGTGAAAAAAACAAGGGTACCACATGCTTACTGCAGCTATTTGTACTGTATTAGCAAAAAGCTCCCTCTTGCCTTACTTGCTGTTCAAGTTGTTTTAGTGGTTTATCAATTCTATTTCCAGAAACATTGCTGTACTTAGTCAAAAATTCCCCAAGATTGAATTTAAGGACCTTATCTCCCTCCTAGAAGATGTTTCTTCCAAATATGATGGATGCTGTGAAGGGGATGTTGTGCAGTGCATCCATGGCAGGGTAAATATTCTATAAAACCAAGTAAAAATAGTGATTTTGGGGGTGGCTATTTTTTATTTTGAAGTTGCCCTAATGTGTGGCTACTCACCACAATAAAATCAGAATGTTGATAAATTGGTTGGGATTAACAGATAACACTACTATATATAAACTAGATAAACAACAAGGACCTCCTGTATAGCACAGGGAACTATATTCAATATCTTGTAACAGCCTATGATGGAAAAGAATCTGAAAAAAGAACATGTATATATTCTTTTATATACATATATATTCAGTTATATATATAATTGAATCACTTTGCTGTACACCTGAAACTAATACAACACTGTAAATCACCTATACGTCAACAAAAAATAAATTGTTAAATAATAACATAAAATAAGTAAAATAAAAAATAAAATGTTAACAAATAAGACCAAATAAAACTTTGGAGCTTTTTATACATGGGATTGTTTTTAGATTACTCAGCAGATTCTATTTTATATGGCTAAATGCACATGACATAAACTCTAGGAATTTAGAATTTGTGGACATTAATTTAGGCCAGACTAAAGTTTTCTTTAATATTGCAAATACTCTTTAGCTATATTAGAAATTAACAGTAAAGCTCAGAAAATGATTCATCTTTATGTTTTTAAGAGCTGCTTTCTCTGAGTTTCTTCAGGCTATTTAGGAACAGTCTTTCCAGATAAGTAAATATGTTAATTTAAAATAACTCTTACTCTAGTCTTTAAAGTGATTCTCTAATGACGCATACTGGTAAATATATTGTTTACCTAGTTGAAGTTGTTTATACATACAAAGGTAACACAATTTCATGGAAAATATCCGACTTCTTAGTTGAAATTAGGCTTTTTCTTAGTGACTTTTAATTAGTCTTACTTTTTTTTTTTTTTTTTTTTTT
>NW_006795223.1:258649-259602 GCF_000442215.2 Lipotes vexillifer | reverse complement strand
GGCCCCTCCCATTGCGGAGCACAGGCTCCGGACGCGCAGGCTCAGCGGCCATGGCTCACGGGCCCAGGGTAACCCGCATCCTCTGCATCGGCAGGCGGACTCTCAACCACTGTGCCACCAGGGAAGCCCAGTCTTACTGTTTTAAATTCACAAGGAAACATCATGTTAATTAGACAACTTGAATTTTAGAATATGAAGATATGTACATTTTATTTCAAGTAGTGGACAGTAGATATCACCAAGAATTATTTTGTCCTTAACTGTATTTCAATGAAAAGCAATCTCACTCGCTATTTACTTTTGTTTGTTTGTTTATGGGGATGTTGGTTTTATAATATTAAGTTTAATGTACTGAAAGGATATAATTGAAGATTTTTCCCTGAAGTTTGGAGCTGAGACTAAAGAGTCATATTATATTCTTAATATCCTTTTCTTTGATGGTTTTATGTAGAAATAAGAGGAATAGAATCGTAATTTATTCAAAATAGAAATTAATTCTCAGACAATAAGAGATGTGTTGCCTAGAATGATGTGGCCTTAGGGGAAATGTATATATGTTTGCAAATATGGGCTCCCTGGTTCTAGGCGGTTTGCTGGAAACATGGTGCCAGCCTCCTTTCCATTTCTCACCTCAGCCTAGAGCTTCATCTCATTCCTTATCCTCAGTATTCCCCAGAAGAAGATTCCAGGCAGGGGAACAGCTTGAGCAAAGTCAGAGAGTCTGGAATAGCCTCGTGCTTTGACAGAACTCAATGTAGTTCATGAGACGCTAGGACAGAGAGTAGGAGGAATGTACAGCCTAATTCTGGAGCATCTGGAGAGAGGACTAGAGGCTAGACTAGCTTTTAAAAAATTATCCAACTAATGTGTAACCAAGATAGCTTCACCCTCTCCCTTATTCCTGTAACTTTATATGGAGGTCAGAATTGGGTAGGGAGAGTGGGGAGAGGGGA
>NW_006795223.1:249288-258639 GCF_000442215.2 Lipotes vexillifer | reverse complement strand
GAAAGAGTAGGTTTACTATTTTGTACTTTATTTGATAATTTGAACAGCTTCAGATTAATAATGTCTATAGGAAAATTACAACAATGAGCAGAATATCTCCTTATGTTTGAGAAGCCTTCATCTGGTAGTTGCTGTAGTGGTTCATTAGTCTACCATTCTTTCATTCACTTATCAAATATTTCTTGAGTTTCTACTATATACCTGGCAATGTGGTTTCAGGCCATAAGAGAAGAAATCTAGGATCATAGATATTACAGTAACATGTCTTTGGTGGCCCTCATTAAAGTACAGATGAACTCTCATGGGAAAGAAAAAGCATTTAGAATTTAAAATGCCGATACACCCGTGGAGTAGGGGTAAAGTATTTAAAAGATTAATACTTAACAATGAATGTAAACTGATGAGTCTATTTTTCATAATTATATCATCTAAAATCCTGAGAAATAAAGCTTGCCTTAATATGAAAGTTCATTGTATTAAATCAATACAAAATTTAATTATCTATCAAATTAGCTGATGAAACAAGTCCAGATGTTACGCACATGGTTGATTTTGCGTTGATTTTTGAAGGAAAATCCAGCCCTGACGATATTGTGAAAATAAAGTCATTTCCCATTCTTATTTGATACAGAGCAAGGTTATGAGCCATATTTGTTCAAAACAAGATTCCATCTCCAGCAAAATCAAAGAGTGCTGTGAAAAGAAAATACCAGAGCGCGGCGAGTGCATAATTTACTCAAATAAAGATGATAGACCAAACAACTTACCCCTAAGAGAAGCAAAGTTTACTGAAAGCGAAAATGTGTGTGAGGAACGAGATGCTGACCAAGAGAACTTCATGGCCGAGTAACATAACTCTATATTGACATTTATCAGGAAAACAGAGACTTTGGATTTGACCTATTTTGGCTAACTTGGGTGGAAGGAATAAGGATCATTTAAATCACATAAGTATTGGTTCTCACCTAATTTTAAGAGTCATGGCTATCGATTATAGTCTTTTTTACATGATTTTAAGAAAATGCAACTGTGTTATGATGTGATGGCTAACATTTATTGAGTACTTGATATGTGCCAGACAATGGGCTAAGTACTTTATATGGATTATTTATTTTAATTCTCATACAGTCATGTAAAATAAGTGTGATTTCTCCCAATTTTCAGATGAGCAAACTGAGGTACAGAGAAGTTAAGTAACTTGTTCAACTTTCACAGCGAAAATATGGCAGAGTAGGGATTAGACCTTAAGAGGTCGGGCCTGAGAAGTTGCAGGCTTACCTGCCATGCTCTGCCCTCCCCTGCCATCCCAGCCCCTACACAGCTGCCCAGCTGTTCAGGGGAAGACTAGTTGACTTGGAGCCAAAAGGGCTAGATTTGAGTCCTGGTTGAGTCAGTGGGACAAAAGTTAACCTCTCTGTATTGTAGGTAATCATATATAAAATTCATATAAGAATATTTGTTCATTCCAAATATTTTGGTAATAAAATATAATCCAGGGACTTTACTAGGTTAGACAGGGTTCTTATCCCCAGTAAGCTTTCAGCAATAAGAAGTGTGATGTGAGAAGACATAGCCTCATAAATAAATGAGTGCAAGAAATGCACTTTAATTTCTGATAGCACTAGATGATAGGTAATGTGGGGACAGGGGAGGAAGTCCCTGGGGACCCTGAAAAGGCTTGATGGGAAGGAGGTACTGGAAGAAATTTTAGTAATCTGGACAGAAGGAGTAGAGCATGGATAGAAGCATAAAACTGCTTGGTGTATATGTCGTTGTGAATAGGGTTTCTGCAGTGAGAGAGGAGGGTAGTGAGAGGTCGTTGGGTCAGATCATACAGGCATGCTAAGTAACGAGATGCCACTGAAGGGTTTTCACTGAAGAATAAGGAAGGACAAAATCACTTTTGTTTTTTAGAAACTTCATCTGGAATGAATCCCAGTTTGGGGCTTAGGTGGTTGGTAAGTAGTTTTCAGACTCAATGAGATGGGAAGTATGGGGGAATGTTTTGTGGGAAAGAGAATATGTTTGAATCTGACCACCTTGACTTTGAGGTGCCTGTGAGGTAATTAACTGGGAATGTCACGAGATAATTTAATATATGGACCTGGAATTCTGGAAGGAGGTCTGGATTGAAGGTACAGGTTATTGAATACTTACCAAATTTTCAGTGCTTCTCATCTATTAACAAATTTAATTTTCAGAACGACCATCTGAGGTTAGAACACTTTTATTATCCTCACTTTACAGGCAAGGAAACTGAGGCACAGAGGTTAAGTAACTTGCTACAAAGTCACACAACTAATATGTGGTGGAGCCAGGATTCAAATGTAACCAGTGTGGCTTCAGACTCCTGCTCTTATAACCACTGTGCTCTATTGCTTCTCATGAGTCAAATTAATCTAAATGATAGATGCAATGTGCTTCACTTGTACCCGACATATGCTTGCTAAATGGAAGCAATTTTCATCCTCATCCTCATCTGCATCATCTCCATCACCATCACTGTGACAACTAAAATAGTGTTTGAAGCCTGGGGAGAAATGATAGAGCAGCAATGAACATGCTGAGCCAGAAATGTTTCAGGTGCAGTTCTTCTGGATGCAAACATTTGATGCAAGACCTCAGTGGATCTCCCAGGCTAGGGTCGGCTCCCAGGGGTTTTTTTTGGCAATATTTTGGTGGTGTGTCTTTAGGTGTAATTTTATTCCTGGAGAAAGGTCCACGGCTTACATGAGATAGTAAGGGGAACACTTGATTCTCTGAAGGTTAAACACCACTGCTTTAAGATATGGGAATGTATCCCACAAATGGGATTGAGAAGGCAGGTGGGGAAGCAGGAGAGATGAGGTCAGAAAAACCAAGATTAATCAAGAGAAAAATGTTGCAAACAAAAAAGAGATTATAAAATGTCCCTTGGACTTGGAGAACTCTTGTGAGGTATTGCTCTCTCAAAACATAGACCATTTTTACTTAATTTGAATGAATGAAGAAGATACTTTTATGAAGAAGTTTGTAAACAGCACAGTCGAGGTAGTTAAAGAAAACACCTCTCTTTTGATCAGAGAGTCAGCTTGGTTTAAACAAGAATGAAGTAGGCATCCTATGGGACCTAGGTTCAAATTTTATACTTCCATTAACAGCCAGGTGCTTAACTGGTCTGAAACTTAGTTTCCTCAGCTGTAATATAGTACTTATCTTGAGGGTTAAGTGAAGTTAAATGAGAAAGTGTTTTATAAAGGGTAGGAAGCCCATCTTGGTCTCCTATGCACAAAGCTTGATCCAGTGCCTCGCACCTACTAAGGGCTTAATAAGTGTTAGCCTCTTCTCTCTCTCTTTCTCACTTTTCTCCCCAAATCACACCCACATATACTTCACCAAGGCCATGGAAAACTTCACCAATGACTTAGGGTGGCAGGAGTGATTATTCCCATATTTGACAAGTGACAGGATGAAGGAATGAGCAAAGTCTGCTCCACAATCTCTCCCTAAGTTGGCACCGGGAGTGGGGAGAAATCCATATTCCCACCATCTCAAGATGGAGGTCTGAATGCATTTTCCAACAGAATTATACTCGAAATGTATTCTCTAAAGTATTGGTGGCATGATCTACTATTTCTGATGCTTTATGGGTTAAATCATTCTAACAATGAATGCTCAATACCTTTAATCATTCTATCCGTCCAAGTAAAAGGATTGTTAGTTTAAAACATAATATGGAAGAGAACCTTTGTGAAATGATCTCCTGCTGTCAAAATGTCCTCTTAAATCATTCCCTGACCAAACCAGAGGAGGAACTTAGCATATGAAGACAGACTCAGTGTTAGAAGATCTCTCTAGAGTAAAAGCAGGATTTGGTGTTTTGCTCTTTCTAGAAGTTCTAATATACAAAATATTTTACACATCGCAGGTTTCTTTATCAATACTCAAGGAGGCATCCAGAACTGTCCACACCAGAGTTGTTAAGAATTGCTGGAGTGTATGAGGATCTCCTGAGAGAGTGTTGCAACACGAAAAACCCTCCAGACTGTTACAGACATGCGGTAAGTTCCATCCTAGTAGGCTCAGAGAATTAAATAAACAAAATAAAACAACAAACATTTAAAAACTATCAAAGTTTCACTCTCGTTCAGAGGGTAGAAAATGTGATTGACAAATCTGAGTCTACCTTAAAGATCAAAGTGTAAGTTGATCATTGGGAAGACCAACATCATAGGTTTGGGTTACTCATAATGTTTTGAACTTCAAATCCTGTGTGTTGATGCAAAAAATTCTTCCCATTAAACATTTATATTTTTATTTATGTACTCTGTAGTTTCTTGGGTCAATTCAATTTTTTGTTATAGTAAAAATAATAAATGATTATTAAAGATGATTAGGAAAGTATCAAAATTTACAAAGAAAAAAATAAAAATTTTCTGATTCTGTCACCAAGAAATAGCTATAATTAACATTTTTTCATCTTTTCTATGCATATATGAATATATTTATATGTGTGTTTAAAAATAAGATTGGAATAAGACTTTCTTAAGAAATTTTTGGATCTGTTTTTATTTATTGGCATAAAAAACATTTTATGTTATTAAACAGACTTTAAAAAAATGTATTTATTTTACATGATGGTATTCCATCATAATAATTGATTTAAATGCTCTCATACTGTACGTTTGACATTTTGGACATTGATTTAACTTTTTAAAAATGTTATTTATAAGTGACCCTAAGTATCTCATTCCATTCATCTTTATTAATATTTATGGTTATTTTCTTTAGACAGATTATCAGAAGGAAAATTATTAGGTCAAATTATATAGACTTTAAAATAAAAAATATTTGATACAAATGGCCAGGTTACTATCGAGAAAGTAATTAGCAGCATATAGTCCTATAACAGTGCTTGAAAATGCTCATCTTACCTCCACCTTCACCAACGTTGCACATAGAAATTAACTTTGCTAAATAATGAGCATGTTTTAAAATTTTAATTAATTTTTTAATGAAGTTAAACTTTTCCCATATGATTTTAGCTACTGTAGTTATAAATTTCCTGTGGACAATTTGTTCACGTCTTTTACCCATTTTCCTGTTGAAATTAGCATTTTTTAATATCAGTTCATATGCACTTTTTGTGTATTATAGAAATTAATTATTTGTCATGTTTGATTTGTTTCTCATTCATTTGGTAAGTGTTGCTTTTGCTTTACTTAAAAAATTACCTCCACTTGCCAAAAATGCCAGTTTACACCCATTCATATTTGAGCAAGAAGTAAGAAGACTTAAGTTTTATCCAGCTCTACCGCTGTCCCTAACAAGGAGGTCTGTTCCTGATCCTTAAATGAATCATAGTGCTAGAAAATTCTCTTTATTATATGGAGACACAATTCGTCCCACAGCATTCATCCACTGGTGTGTAGTTTTCTCTCTAGTGGTCACTTAGTAGATGTCCAATTTTATGCCACGTGAGAGAGAGTTTGTCAAATATTTAAGGACAGTTATTGGAGGTTTTAAGTTCCAATTCTAAGTGATGAAAAAGAAGATATAAAAAAGATACACGTGATTAAAAGTGTTCTGTAGCAATACTTACTCACTGGGTGATTGTAGGCAAGCCACTTGACTTCATAGGGCCAGATAACTTCTCTGGCCACTTCAAAGTGAGAATCAATATGATCATTGTCTGGGAATTCCCTGGTGGTCCAGTGGTTAGGACTCGGGCTTCCACTGCAGGGAACACGGGTTCGATCCCTGATTGGGGGACTAAGATCCCACATGCCGTGACGCGGCCAAAATAAATAATGAAATAAATACATACATACATAAAAAAAATAAACAGCTTGTCACCTCTTTCTAAAAAAAAAAAATATGATCATTGTCAACATCAGATTTGAATTTCACTTTGCAGACTGGAAAGCTCTATAAGGTAATGATACCTCTACAAGGTAATGATAATGAAAATTTTGAGCTTTCAAATTTAGCAAAAACCATATCTATAACTTAAAAAATTCAAATTCTTACATATATAAAAACTACCCTCAATTTAATGAGTACTGTATGATAATTAGAGTTTGAAAATGCTATATAAATTAAAAGAGCAATTAGACAAGTTGACTTGAAGCTTATGATTAAATTTTAGATAAAATGTTCATAAACATGATTGTTCATATTTTCAGGAAAACAAATTCAATGAGACAACTGAGAAAAGCCTCAAGATAGTACAGCGAGAATGTGAACATTTTCAGATTTCGGGGAAGGATGACTTGAAATACCAGTAAGTTGTTTGCACAACTAGGTTAACAATGGTGACCAGGATAAAATAAAGAGTGCCACAAAGTGTCAAAATCTTAGCTCAGTCTTTTAGTTATGACAAGTTCATAAACTCTGGGAAAGAATAAAAACACAAAAGTCAAGAAGGCACATTGAGCTGTCATATTAAGCCTTTACCAGAAAGGAGGCTAGAAATTGAAGACATGCAGGATTCTGGACAAACTGATTCTCTAATGCATTAGTTTTTGTTTGGGCTAGTCTTTCTCACTCCCAGCCCAGAATTTCTGGATTTTACCCCACTTCAGGGGTGTGTGGTGGGATGGAGAAAACTTCAGGTTGTTATAATTTCCCAAGGAAGAATTATTTAAGGAAATAATTCTTATTGAGTAAAAAAAAAAAATAATTCTGGATTTACTTAACACTTTAATATCCATTTTTAAGTATTCTTGCGAGCATTCATGAATAATATCAAGTTTGTTCTGGATTTCCTTAATTAATTACCATATGCTAATGTATTGCGTGTTGAAACCAGACATCTTCAAGTCACAATAAAACACAGTTTAAAAAATATATTTTCACTATTTCTGCAATTGGGCTGTTATCTGAGAACTCAGCCCATTAAATATCTTTGTTTCCTCCATCTCAGATTATCCTTTTCCAACATGTATCTCTTCAATTTTCCCTTTGAAATATTTATTAACTGCTCAAGGGATTTCAAGCAGGATTTTACAGACTAGCTAAGACATTTTCTACCAAGGAGCTCCTATACTCACAGGTGAAGAAGGATGGGCAAATCTGAGAGTTTCTGAATTATCATGAAATGAGAAGGAAACCGAAATACAGCTATCTAGGAGGCAGGGTGCAGGAAAACAGGGAGTGAAGAGACTGTTCTCTACCACTTTATGAGAGAGCTGAGCTTCATGCTGCCCTTACGTTGGTTGTCCCTAGCCTGGCAGGGTTGGGGCTTCAGGGGGCTAGACAAGGGAAAATGGGTACCTGCTTTTGTTCAGAACAAACAGACAAATGTTCTTTCAGCTACCTCATCAATCTCACAAAGCTAGCCCCCCAGCTCTCCACTGAAGAACTGACCTTTCTTGGCAAGGAAATGGTGACAGCTTTGACCACCTGCTGTACACTGAGTGAAGAGTTTGCCTGCGTTGATAATTTGGTGAGCCTGGCCCATGTGCCTGACTATTCCTAAAAGAAAAAAAAAAAAAAAAGGATGCTTTTGCACTCATTCATTTATAGTGATTATCCATCTTCCTCTCTTCATTGTTTTCAAGATTGTTAAGCAAGGAAGGTCAAGTTTTATTTTTGGCTTACTGTGTCAAAATCCTGAGAAGCAAAAGAGAAGTCTTAAATATTTGCTTGGGGTTCTCCAAATCATCTTTATTACTTCTTATTTATATTAGAAGAAATTTGTTAGAGCAAACCACTTGGAATCATAGAATTATTTCAGAATGATAGAGAAAACTTCATAATCTTAAGTAATGGGATAGATTCTCTCTCTTGTCCCACCAGGTCAGTAAGAGAATTGCTGTTTCCAGCCTAGTTCGGGTTGGGTGCACCTTTTTAGGTCTGGGGTGGACAGTACGTGGGGGACATCCCAGAAGGGGACTAAATCTAAGGGCCACAGTGTCCTGATGCCATTTTCAGTTGGCTGTTTGCAGCTCTCTGCTCAAAATCACAAATTTGTATATATGTTAGCAAGAATTAATCTCTAGACATTTAAATTGCTATGGCTTGCATTTTTGTTATAATGTCATTTAGGACCCCAGCCTCCACTTTTCTTTGCACGTCGCTTCATGTTACAAGTGCATGAGTTTTTCTAAGTTGACAGTGATACTAGCACAAACTAACAATTCATCTAGCCGTATTTCAAAACTCCATTGCAACTTTCATTGGTATAGGTGGACTTAGTTCTTGGAGAGTTATGTGGAATAAATGAAAATCGAAGTATCAACCCTGCTGTGGACCACTGTTGTAAAACAAACTTTGCCTTCAGAAGGTCCTGCTTTGAGGGCTTGGAAGCTGATAAGACGTATGTGCCTCCATCTACCTCTCAAGGTTTATTTACCTTTCACACAGACTTGTGTCAGGCTCATAATGAGGAGCTCCAGAGAAAGAAAGACAGGTACAGACATTCTCTACTGTTCACCTTTTTCTTCAGCTGGAAGACATGGCATGTATTAATGAGAAGTTTTATTGTAATGGATATGTGATTTTTGGTGTTATAATCCTGTTCTTTCTGTCACACTGTCCAGTCTGCCCAATTGTAAGTTAAAACCTAGCTAGTCTTTTCCTTTGCTAGAGCCTTGGAGTGTCCAAAAGACTGTGATTTGAAAAGGTGGGTGAGAGTAACCATAAAAGTGCTCCTAGAAGGGTCATAATGAATCAGATTTTCTTGAGAGCATGTCATAGATGTTTGCTCTGAGAATCTCTCTTAATGTTTGCAGATAAGAGAGGCCCAAAAGGAACAGGAATTTTGCTTTTGTTTTCTCAGGCAATGCTATACATGCCAAGGAATCAGACCTTTTTTCTTTTTTTTTAGATTAAGCAGTGTCTGTATCAAGTGGAGTGGAAACAGAATTCAGTTATTGAGGAAGGGGGAATAGATGTTGCTTTGGACATGAATTTTCTAGAGACATCAAATGTAGTCACATAGTCTACAATATTGTGCATATTGAAGACTTACTCTATGTTCCCATATTTTATACAATTTCGTCCATGATTATGTGACTCTCCAAAGACTGTTATAATGGAATCCATCCCATGTGTTTAACAGGAAGTTTCAGGACATCCTTTCAAAAGTGGAATATTTTAACTTTTTACATTCACCCAAATGGAGATTCCTAAGTCATATGATTTATAACTAGCCTATTGGAGAAGAGAGCTGCAGAAAGAAATCGTTAATTAATTCTGTTTGACGTCACTGGGTCACAGGTTTCTTGTCAACTTAGTGAAACTGAAGCCTGAACTTACAAGGGAGGAGCTGCAGTCATTGCTGGTGGATTTCACGAATGTGGTAAAGAAGTGCTGCCAGGCCCAGGGGCCTGAAGCCTGCTTCAAGGAAGAGGTACTTCCAACTCTTTC
>NW_006795223.1:244424-249197 GCF_000442215.2 Lipotes vexillifer | reverse complement strand
GAGGTACTTCCACCTCTTTCCCCCCTGAAATCCAACTGGTATTCATGGTCAAACAAAAGAAACCAGAACTCCCCTTAGGACCCCCCTTCCTCCCTGCATTGTCTCCCAGGCTGAGGCCTGAGAGCACAATCGCTACACAACTAAATATGCAGACGTCTCTCTGACAGGGTTTTGGCACCATCTCCTTGGTGACGACACGGTGTAAGAAAAGGTGTCAGGAAATCATAGGTTCTATGCTGGCAGTCTTGGTCATGTCACTTAATCTGAACTGTGGTTCACCTTCTTTAAATGAGGATGGTAATAATTATCCTTGAATTATACCATCCAGTTGGTTAATAAATAGTTAATCTGACTTGCAAAGGAGATCATATCAGTCTCAAAGAGAGGGGAGCAGCAAGGACATCAGGAAGTGATGAGGTCTTTCAGGGTGTGGCTGTGTCACCTTCCTGGCCTTTGTCCCAACATCCCCTGCTAGAGAATACCTGTGTGTGAAGTGAGGAGGTGGCAGAGAAGTTGAGAGGAGATGTGTCCCCTGCTGGTTCGTGTTCCAGGAGCCTCAGGCACCTGTGAGTGTCAGCCCCAGTGGATGCTCCTTGGAAGTACCTTGCTCACTGTTTCTTTCCTAGTGACACCCACTCCCCTCCAGACTCACTCACAACTCTTGCACACACACATACTTCGTTCACACTCACATGCTTCATGCACACTCACAGGCACACACACACACACAGAGCTTTCATTCTGGTTGAGAGCCCTCTGTTTTTCTGAGTGAGTGCTTAATCTGGGAATTTTTTTTGGCACAAACTACTAGTTTTTTGAAAAACATGCTTGATTTCATTAGAGGGTATTAGTATCATTTAGCATTTATCCGGGTGAGTGTATGTATTGAGACCACATAAAGGGAGAGATAAATTCCCTGGCAGTTTGTAAAAGGCTGGGGTGTCTGTTTCCAAGATCACCAGAAGAAATTGTTCATTGTCTCCTGTACAACACAGGAGTGGTTTAACTTTTCTTTACAAAACTCAAGACAACATGCTTCTCTAAATTCAAATAATAATGTCTTAAATTTTTCTTTCCATTTTTTTTATTGGAGTAGAGCTGCTGCACAATATTATATAAGTTACAGGTCTATAATATAGTGAATCACAATTTTTAAAAGTTATGTTCCATTTATAGTTATTGTGGAATACTGATGATATTCCCTATGTTGTATAATATATCCTTATAGATTATTTTATACTTAATAGTTTGTACTTCTTAATCCTCTACCCCCATATTGCCCGTCCCCCCTTCCCTCTCCCTATAGGTAAGCACTAGTTTGTTCTCTATATCTGTGAGTCTGCTTCTTTTTTGTTATATTCACTATTTTGTTGTATATTTTAGATTTCACATATGCGTATATAATACAGTATTTGTCTTTGTCTGACGTATTTCACTAAGCATAATGCCTTCCAAGTTTATTCTTATTGTTGCAAATGGCAAAATTTCATTCTTTTTTTTTAATCTCTGAGTAGTATTGTATTGTATATACGGGCCACATCTTCTTTATCTATTCATCTGTTGATGGACACTTAGGTTGCTTCCATATCTTGGCAATTGTAAATAATGCTGATATGAATGAACATTGGGGTGCATGTATCTTTTCAAATTAATGCTTCTTTTTTTGGACACATACCCAGGAATAGCATCACTGGGTTGTATGGTAGTTCTGTTTTCAGTTTTCAGAAACCCTCATACACTGTTGGTGGGAATGTAAATTGGTGCAGCCACAGTGGAAAACAGTATGGAGGTTTCTCAGAAGTCTTCCTATGTGTTTTTATTTCTTTTTTTTTTTTCTCTCTCAGGGTCCAAAATTGTCAGCCAAAAGTCAGGTTGCTTGAAAAACATCAAGTAAAATTCACCAAAGGTAATAACTTGTATCTCAATCAAAGGCTAAATGTAATGGTAACTTATTTGGTCATTTTGGCTTTTCCCTTCTCATGCTTCAGTGTCAATTTCTGGCTCATCCCCCATGCCTTACACCTAACAGACCCCAGTACTGGTCCTGTAATGTTTCTCTGAGTATCATTCACTCCTTACAGGATGGCACAGCTGCATTTGTGCTAGCACACTCTTACTGTCCCAGCAGTTTTCTGAATACCTAAAGGTATCCACTCTTCTGCCCTTCTGCTACTACAGTCAGATGTCTGGACCAGGAAGGAAAGGCAACAGAATCTGTGAATGTTGACAGGGAGAGCAGGGGGTTGGGATGGGCCGACAGGCCTCAGTAAAGCTGTTCTAAGAGTCTCTTGCTTCAGTATTTACATAAAAGAAAAGTGATATGTTAGGGATTTCAAAAATGTGTATAAAGGATCTCTTCTTCCCTGCAGTTTGTGTAAGACGAATTCACAAACTTTAGGAACAAAATGTTGAGTAGATATAGCAAGGATGTTCAGTGTCCAGGAAGAGAGACCTGGACCTCCACAGGGAGTGGGTTTGGATCTATGAAAGGCAAAACATAGTTACCACTAACGGTTTTTTTTATATACATGAATTTCCATCACTCAAGTTATAACATTTCATATTCTTTTGCTGCACAAGATTCTATTTTTCTTTCCAGGTTTCAGAGAAAATAGAGGAAGACCAACATACCTGCTTCCTATCTGTCCTGTGGTGAATTTCGTTTTCTGAGAACACAGTAAAAAGATTCTTCTGTAATCATTATCTGAGATCATGTTATTGCAGCAAGCAATAAACAACAACATTATAAAGTTATTTCTCAAAGACTAATTGTCATGTGTCAACTTGTTAACCAAATTAAACGATCAAGAGTCATTCATTCCATCAGGATCTTTGGCTCATTGGCTAAATCTACTACTTTATGGAAGACAGGACTCTGAAATAGCAATTGTGAGGGCAGAATCCTCACAGATTCTGTTCTTGATGCTACTGGGAAGAAAATGGGGAGTTGTGGGCATGCAGCATGACCTTTACTACTACTACTACTATTACTATTACTACTGTTATTACTAGCTGGGATTGAATGTTTTCAATGTAAAAACATTGTCATAGGTGCTTCTAATGCATTACCTCATTTAACTGTAACAACTCTATCAAGTAAACCTTTTTTATTCCCATTTTACAGATAGGGAACCTGAGGCTTGGGGATATAAACAAATCTGTTCAATGTCATATGACTAGTATTGCCAGAACCAAGGTTTGAATTTGAGCCCTCTAATTTCAGAAGAATATTCTTAGCCACTGTACACACTGCCTGTGTATGGCCGTGTTGTGGGTGTCTTATAAAATCTGTTATTCAGAGAAGGGGAAAAGTGCCCAAGCCATCTGTGACAGTGACTCTTTTCTCCCCGCATCCCCACTCCACACCAAAATTGCTATTATGCTGGAGCTGTAAGCTTGGCAGTGACATCTAAGGAGAGGGAGTGGTAGGAACTGGGAAGCCAGGAAATAAAGGTTGGTCATGGGATCGTGGCTTGATGATCCTGGCTGTTCTCTAAACTTTTAAGGTTTTTAGTATTTCAGGGTCTGAAATGAAAGATTATGAGCATCGAAGAGATAACGCATGAAAACATTCAGAATTCTTTTGGTTTAACATTTAGAGCATAGTGTTTGGGATTCTCATTCATTTATCAACAAATATTTATTAGACCCTATGGTGTGTCAGACATTGTGGATGCAAATATGAGGCAATTAGACATGGTTCTTAAGTCCTGCTGGGCAGGGAGAAGGATAGTAAGCAATCGCATACAGTGTCATCGGTGCAGGATGGAAACAGCCGCTGCTGTGGGAGCACATAGCAACCACACTCAATCTAAGCTGAAGATGCAGGTGGGCGGGGAGCGGGGGGATTATATTCCTTCTGCCAGTAACTTGCTGTATGGCCTCAGACACAAGAACCCTGCGATTTAAGACTCCCATTTCTTGGTGTAGGGTGAAAGAATAATCCCCACGTCACAAAGCTTTAGAGAAGTGTATTAAATTACTATATAAAGTATCCAATACAATGCCCAGCAGATAATAGGTGTTTAATTCATGAAGCTATTTTGTCCTTTTACCATATTTCCAAGCATTCTTGTTTATTAACAAGGATAATAGGAAGAAAATTTTACTTAAATAATAATAAGTTCATCAAACAGAAGTGAAACAGAGCATAGTTTGCTAATTCAATTTTGTACCTAGTAGTGGATTCTGCTATGTGTCCAGTGCTATGTTAAGAGCAGCAGATATGAAACCAGAGACCCAGGAAACTCTGCCGTCACAAGACTCTATTATCACAGAGAAAATTGCCCTGCAACTCTCTCCACTGATGTGTCAGAGAACACACTGATAGAAGGCGGGTAACCAGTGTGATGTGAAGAAAGGAAGGAGAGGAATGTTTTATTTAGAAGTCGTGTTTTTCCTGGAGAAGAGAGGATTTGGAAAAAGGGCAAGTCACACTTACTCTATTGCTCAGACAGAATCCATACCAATGAATAGAACATACCTGGACTCACTCGATGCAGGAAGACTTTTCTAGTACTAGAGATTTTTGGAAATGTGATCAGCCTCGGGTGCTATAATGAGGCCCAAGACTGAACGTGCATGAGCCATCACCACCCAGGTTTTTGGTGGGATCCAGGGATCCAGCCTTGCTCCTTCTAACTCTGTTTCTATGACTTGGACTAGAATTAGGTTTCCTGTAAAAATAATATTTATTAAAAATCATCATTGTGTCTTGTACTTGGACACCTTCCATTTTTTTTTTTTTTTTTTTTTTTTTTTTTTTTTTTTTTT
>NW_006795223.1:236645-244250 GCF_000442215.2 Lipotes vexillifer | reverse complement strand
AACCCGCGTCTCCTGCATCGGCAGGCGGACTCTCAAGCACTGCGCCACCAGGGAAGCCCACCTTCCATTTTTGATCTTAAAGGTCAGCATGGAGATCTTCCTCTCTTAGAGAACAAATTCTGTGCTTTCTTTTGAATTCTATCACAAAACTCATTCCCTTGCCTTTGCTTAAATAATCCCCACAGCTTGTCTTTCCTCTGGTCTAAAATTCTGTTACTAATTACTAATAAAGAACTTAACTTTTTTTAACGTCTTCAAGAATCTCTTACTGTGAAAGAAGGATTACCATGAGAAATTAATTTTGTCCAAAAATTTTAAAAAGAGGAATTAGTTTAGCACACATACAACAGTTTTTTTTTTTCTTTAAGTGACAGTTACCATCAATTAATAGTGGCTGTAATGAGGCATTGTGCCGTGAATGATTCTAAGGCTAGTCTAGGTTCAGAGAAAAAGAGTACAGTGATCAATTAGTAATGTCTGCAATGGGTGACAGTCTGGCAGCACTCACCCAAAGGATTTGCTATCTCTAGAGCAATAGGTCCATTTCTGATAGTCCCAGGAGGCTTAGAGTAAGATCTCAAGGGAACAGCTCTAAAGATGCAAGACAGAAAGAGATGCTGATCATTAGGACTATTTAGAGGACCCCGAAAATCTACCACACAGGGCCATCCATATTCTTTACCATAAGCCAGTGTGTCCCAAATATAAATAACAGATTTGTTGTTGTTGTTGTTTTGCAGGCAAATATATCTGTGTCACTTGTGAAATTTCTTTGCCTAGGAAACCAGAAATGAGACTATGTGGGTAGAAGAAGCAAGCAATGGACTGCCAGCTGTAAAGATTATCCAGTCCAAATCCTCCATCTATAAATGAGGAAACTGAGGACAGGAATGGTTAAAGTATTAACCAGTGATCTTCCATTTCCAAAACTTCTAGTCTTTACATTTAGCTTAAACTTTTTTTTTAAAACATATTTATTGGAGTATAATTGCTTTACAATGGTGTGTTAGTTTCTGCTGTATCACAAAGTAAATCAGCAATACATATACATATATCCCCATGTCTCTTCCCTCTTGCCTCCCCCTCCCTGCCACCCTCCCTATCCCACCCCTCTAGGTGGTCACAAAGCACCGAGCTAATCTCCCTGTGCTATGCGGCTGCTTCCCACTAGCTATCTATTTTACACTTGGTAGTGTATATATGTCCATGCCACTCTCTCACTTTGTCCCTAGCTTAAACATTTTATTTAATTAGTAATCACCTGTGTCAACCCGCGTCTCCTGCATCGGCAGGCGGACTCTCAAGCACTGCGCCACCAGGGAAGCCCACCTTCCATTTTTGATCTTAAAGGTCAGCATGGAGATCTTCCTCTCTTAGAGAACAAATTCTGTGCTTTCTTTTGAATTCTATCACAAAACTCATTCCCTTGCCTTTGCTTAAATAATCCCCACAGCTTGTCTTTCCTCTGGTCTAAAATTCTGTTACTAATTACTAATAAAGAACTTAACTTTTTTTAACGTCTTCAAGAATCTCTTACTGTGAAAGAAGGATTACCATGAGAAATTAATTTTGTCCAAAAATTTTAAAAAGAGGAATTAGTTTAGCACACATACAACAGTTTTTTTTTTTCTTTAAGTGACAGTTACCATCAATTAATAGTGGCTGTAATGAGGCATTGTGCCGTGAATGATTCTAAGGCTAGTCTAGGTTCAGAGAAAAAGAGTACAGTGATCAATTAGTAATGTCTGCAATGGGTGACAGTCTGGCAGCACTCACCCAAAGGATTTGCTATCTCTAGAGCAATAGGTCCATTTCTGATAGTCCCAGGAGGCTTAGAGTAAGATCTCAAGGGAACAGCTCTAAAGATGCAAGACAGAAAGAGATGCTGATCATTAGGACTATTTAGAGGACCCCGAAAATCTACCACACAGGGCCATCCATATTCTTTACCATAAGCCAGTGTGTCCCAAATATAAATAACAGATTTGTTGTTGTTGTTGTTTTGCAGGCAAATATATCTGTGTCACTTGTGAAATTTCTTTGCCTAGGAAACCAGAAATGAGACTATGTGGGTAGAAGAAGCAAGCAATGGACTGCCAGCTGTAAAGATTATCCAGTCCAAATCCTCCATCTATAAATGAGGAAACTGAGGACAGGAATGGTTAAAGTATTAACCAGTGATCTTCCATTTCCAAAACTTCTAGTCTTTACATTTAGCTTAAACTTTTTTTTTAAAACATATTTATTGGAGTATAATTGCTTTACAATGGTGTGTTAGTTTCTGCTGTATCACAAAGTAAATCAGCAATACATATACATATATCCCCATGTCTCTTCCCTCTTGCCTCCCCCTCCCTGCCACCCTCCCTATCCCACCCCTCTAGGTGGTCACAAAGCACCGAGCTAATCTCCCTGTGCTATGCGGCTGCTTCCCACTAGCTATCTATTTTACACTTGGTAGTGTATATATGTCCATGCCACTCTCTCACTTTGTCCCTAGCTTAAACATTTTATTTAATTAGTAATCACCTGTGTCCTGCCCTAGACCCGAGAACTGGATGATTGGCAAAACAGAAAATAGCTGAGGGATGTTGGGACCTCAGCTGTTATTACTAGCTCTTGGGTGTTGTGGGCTCTGACCTCAGACAGACCTGAAGTTCTACCTGTGAGTCCATGAGCAAATTATATGACCCTGAGTCTTAATTTATTGTTCAAGAAATAAGAATATGGCTATCTAAATATAATCATACAAAGTGCCAGACTCACAGCAAGCACTCAGTAAATTAGGTCACATTCCTTTGGGTTTGCTCCCAAGATCTATGCTCCCCACTCTCTCCAGTGACCTAAAAATGTGCCCAGCACTGGAACTTAGGCCTTCACCATTTATTTGCATCTGGGAGAGTACATGTTTACCTGATCTCCTGGCATTTTCGAACTTTGTACACGTCAACAAACATTTCTAGGAAATAAGATATTTACCAAAAGTGTTTATTGATTACTTTATTCCAAGGTCTATGTGGTGTAATCTTGAAAAAACAGGTAGATTGACATGACTCATTTTATTTTATTTATTTATTTAATTTTTAACATCTTTATTGGAGTATAATTGCTTTACAATGGTGTGTTCATTTCTGCTTTATAACAAAGTGAATCAGTTGTACACATACATATGTCCCCATATCTCTTCCCTCTTGCGTGGCCCTCCCTCCCACCCTCACTATCCCACCCCTCTAGGTGGTCACAAAGCACCGAGCTGATGTCCCTGTGCTATGCGGCTGCTTCCCACTAGCTATCTATTTTACGTTTGGTAGTGTATATATGTCCATGCCACTCTCGCACTTGGTCCCAACTTACCCTTCCCCCTCCCCATATCCTCAAGTCCATTTTCTAGTAGGTCTGCGTCTTTATTCCTGTCTTGCCCCTAGGTTCCTCATGACCTTTTTTTTTTTTTTTAGATTCCATATATATGTGTTAGCATACGGTATTAGTTTTTCTCTTCCTGACTTACTTCACTCTGTAGGACAGACTCTACGTCCATCCACCTCACTACAAATATCTCAATTTCCATTCTTTTTATGACCGAGTAATATTCCATTGTATATATGTGCCACATCTTCTTTTTCCATTCATCTGTTGATGGATACTTAGGTTGCTTCCATGTCCTGGCTATTGTAAATAGAGCTGCAATGAACATTGTGGTACATGACTCTTTTTGAATTATGGTTTTTTCAGGGTATATGCCCAGTAGTGGGATTGCTGGGTCGTATTGCAGTTCTATTTTTAGTTTTTTAAGGAACCTCCATACTGTTCTCCATAGTGGCTGTATCAATTTACATTCCCACCAACAGTGCAAGAGTGTTCCCTTTTCTCCACACCCTCTCCAGCATTTATTGTTTGTAGATTTTTTGATGATGGCCATTTTGACTGGTGTGAGATAATATCTCATTGTAGTTTTGATTTGCTTTTCTCTAATGATTAATGATGTTCAGCATTCTTTCATGTGTTTGTTGGCAATCTGTATATCTTCTTTGGAGAAATGTTTATTTAGGTCTTCTGCCCATTTTTGGATTGGGTTGTTTGTTTTTTTGATATTCAGCTGCATGAGCTGCTCGTAAATTTTGGAGATTAATCCTTTGTCAGTTGCTTCATTTGCAAATATGTCCTCCCATTCTGAGGGTTGTCTTTTGGTCTTGTTTATGGTTTCCTTTGCTGTGCAAAAGCTTTTAAGTTTCATTAGGTCCCATTTGTTTATTTTTATTTCCATTTCTCTAGGAGGTGGGTCAAAAAGGATCTTGCTGTGATTTATGTCATAGAGTGTTCTGCCTATGTTTTCCCCTAAGAGTTTGATAGTGTCTGGCCTTCCATTTAGGTCTTTAATCCATTTTGAGCTTATTTTTGTGTATGGTGTTAGGGAGTGTTCTAATCTCATACTTTTACATGTACCTGTCCAGTTTTCCTAGCACCACTTATTGAAGAGGCTGTCCTTTCTCCACTGTACATTCCTACCTCCTTTATCAAAGATAAGGTGACCATATGTGCGTGGGTTTATCTCTGGGCTTTCTATCCTGTTCCATTGATCTATATTTCTGTTTTGGTGCCAGTACCATACTGTCTTGATTACTGTAGCTTTATAGTATAGTCTGAAGTCAGGGAGCCTGATTCCTCCGGCTCTGTTTTTCGTTCTCAAGATTGCTTTGGCTATTCAGGGTCTTCTGTACTTCCATACAAATTGTGAAAACTTTTTTCTAGTTCTGTGAAAAATGCCAGTGGTAGTTTGATAGGGATTGCATTGAATCTGTAGATTGCTTTGGGTAGTAGAGTCATTTTCACAATGTTGATTCTTCCAATCCAAGAACATGGTATATCTCTCCATCTATTTGTATCATCTTTAATTTTTTTCATCAGTATCATAATTTTCTGCATACAGGTCTTTTGTCTCCTTAGGTAGGTTTATTCCTAGATATTTTATTCTTTTTGTTGCAATGGTAATTGGGAGTGTTTTCTTAATTTCACTTTCAGATTTTTCATCATTAGTGTATAGGAATGCCAGAGATTTCTGTGCATTCATTTTGTATCCTGCTACTTTACGAAATTCATTGATTAGCTCTAGTACTTTTCTGGTAGCATCTTTAGGATTCTCTATGTGTAGTATCATGTTGTTTGCAAACAGTGACAGCTTTACTTCTTTTCTGATTTGAATTCTTTAATTTTCTTTTTCTTCTCCCATTGCTGTGGCTAAAACTTCCAAACCTATGTTGAATAATAGTGGTGAGAGTGGGCAACCTTGTCTTGTTCCTGATCTTAGTGGAAATGGTTTCAGTTTTTCACCATTGAGGACGATGTTGTCTGTGGGTTTGTCATATATGGCCTTTATTATGTTGAGGAAGTTCCCTCTATGCCTACTTTCTGCAGGGTTTTTATCATAAATGGGTGTTGAATTTTGTCAAAAGCATTTTCTGCATCTAATGAGATGATCCTATGATTTTTCTCCTTCAACTTGTTAATATGGTGCATCACATTGATTGATTTGAATATATTGAAGAATCCTTGCATTCCTGGAATAAACCTCACTTGATCATGGTGTATGATCCTTTTAATGTGCTCTTGGATTCTGTGTGCTAGTATTCTGTTGAGGATGTTTGCATCTATGCTCATCAGTGATATTGGCCTGTAGCTTTCTTTCTTTGTGACATCTTTGTCTGGTTTTGGTATTGGGGTGATGGTGGCCTTGTAGAATGAGTTTGGAAGTGTTTCTCCCTCTGCTATATTTTAGAAGAGTTTGAGAAGGACAGCTGTTATCTCTTCTCTTAATGTTTGATCGAATTCGCCTGTGAAGTCATCTGGTCCTGGGCTTTTGTTTGTTGGAAGATTTTTAATCACAGTTTCAATTTCAGTGCTTGTGATTGGTCTGTTCATATTTTCTATTTCTTCCTGGTTCAGTCTTGGAAGGTTGTGCATTTCTAAGAATTTGTCCATTTCTTCCAGCTTGTCCATTTTATTGGCATAGAGTTGCTTGTAGTAATCTCTCATGACCCTTTGTATTTCTGCAGTGTCAGTTGTTACTTCTCTTTTTTCATTTCTAATTCTATTGATTTGAGTCTTTTCCCTTTTTTTCTTAATAAGTCTGGCTAATGTTTCATCAACTTTATCTTCTCAAAGAACTAGCTTTTAGTTTTATTGATCTTTGTTATCATTTGCTTCATTTCTTTTTCATTTATTTCTTATCTGATCTTTATGATTTCTTTCCTTCTGCTAACTTTGGGAACTTTTTGTTCTTCTTTCTCTAATTGCTTTAGGTATAAGGTTAGGTTGTTTATTTGAGATGTTTCTTGTTTCCTAAGGTAGGATTGTATTGCTATAAACTTCCCTCTTAGAACTGCTTTTGCTGCATCCTGTAGGTTTTGGCTTGTTGTGTTTTCATTATCATTTGTTTCTAGGTATTTTTTGATTTCTTCAGTGATCTCTTGGTTATTAAGTAGTGTATTGTTTAGCCTCCATGTGTTTGTATTTTTTACAGATTATTTCCTGTAATTGATATCTAGTCTCATAGCATTGTGGTCGGAAAAGATACTTGATACGATTTCAATTTTCTTAAATTTACCAAGCCTTGATTTGTGACCCAAGATATGATCTTGGGTCTTGTTCCATGAGCACCTGAGAAAAATGTGTATTCTGTTGTTTTTGGATGGAATGTCCTAAATATATCAATCAAGTCCATCTTGTTTAATGTATCATTTAAAGCTTGTGTTTCCTTATTTATTTTCATTTTGGATGATCTGTCCATTGGTGAAAGTGGGGTGTTAAAGTCCCCTACTATGATTGTGTTACTGTCGATTTCCCCTCTTATGGCTGTTAGTATTTGCCTTATGTATTGAGGTGCTCCTATGTTGGGTGCATAAATATTTACAGTTGTTATATCTTCTTCTTGGATTGATCCCTTGATCATCATGCAGTGTCCTTCTTTGCCTCTTGTAATAGTCTTTATTTTAAAGTCTATTTTGTCTGATATGAGAATTGCTACTGCAGCTTTCTTTTGATTTCCATTTGCGTGGAATATCTTTTTCCATCCCCTCATTTTCAGTCTGTATGTGTCCCTAGGTCTGAAGTGGGTCTCTTGTAGACAGCATATACACGGGTCTTGTTTCTGCATCCATTCAGCCAATCCATGTCTTTTGCTTGGAGCATTTAATCCATACATTTAAGGTAGTTATTGATATGTATTTTCCTATTACCATTTTCTTAACTGTTTTGGGTTTGTTATTGTAGGTCTTTTCCTTCTTTTGAGTTTCCTGCCTGAAGAAGTTCCTGTAGCATTTGTTGTAAAGCTGGTTTGATGGTGCTGAATTCTCTTAGCTTTCGCTTGTCTCTAAAGGTTTTAATTTCTACTTCAAATCTGAATGAGATCCTTGCTGAGTAGAGTAATCTTGGTTGTAGGTTTTTCTCCTTCATCACTTTAAATGTGTCCTGCCACTCCCTTCTGGCTTGCAGAGTTTCTGCTGAAAGATCAGCTGTTAACCTTATGGGGATTCCCTTGTGTGTTATTTGTTGTTTTTCTCTTGGTGCTTTTAATATTTTTTGTTTGTATTTAATTTTTTTTTTTTTTTT
>NW_006795223.1:221026-236512 GCF_000442215.2 Lipotes vexillifer | reverse complement strand
CGTCTCCTGCATCGGCAGGCGGACTCTCAAGCACTGCGCCACCAGGGAAGCCCTGTATTTAATTTTTGATAGTTTGATTAATATGTATCATGGCATGTTTCTCCTTGGATTTATCCTGTATGGGACTCTCTGCTCTTCCTGGACTTGATTGACTATTTTCTTTCCCATATTTAGGAAGTTTTCAACTATAATCTCTTCAAATATTTTCTCAGTCCCCTTCTTTTTCTCTTCTTCTTCTGGGACCCCTATAATTCGAATGTTGGTGTGTTTAATGTTGTCCCAGAAGTCTCTGAGACTGTCCTCAATTTTTTTCATTCTTTTTTCTTTATTCTGCTCTGCAGTAGTTATTTTCATTATTTTATCTTCCAGGTCACTTATCCGTTCTTCTGCCTCAGTTATTCTACTATTGATCCCTTCTAAAGAATTTTTAATTTCATTTATTGTGTTGTTCATCACTGTTTGTTTGCTCTTTAGTTCTTCTAGGTCCTTGTTAAACGTTTCTTGTATTTTCTCCATTCTATATCCAAGATATTGGATCATCTTTACCATCATTGTTCTGAATTCTTTTTCAGGTAGACTGCCTATTTTCTCTTCATTTGTTAGGTCTGGTGGGTTTTCGCTTTGCTCCTTCATCAGCTGTGTGTTTCTCTGTCTTCTCATTTTGCTTAACTTACTGTGTTTGGTGTCTCCTTTTTGCAGGCTGCAGGTTTGTAGTACCTGTTGTTTTTGGTGTCTGTCCCCAGTGGCTAAGGTTGGTTCAGTGGGTTGTGTAGGCTTCCTGATGGAGGGGACTAGTGCCTGTGTTCTGGTGGATGAGCCTGGATCTTGTCTTTCTGGTGGGAAGGTACATGTCTGGTGGTGTGTTTTGGGGTGTCTGTGGGTTTATTATGATTTTAGGCAGCCTCTGTGCTAATGGATGGGGTTGTGTTCCTGTCTTGCTAGTTGTTTAGCATAGGGTGTCCAGCACTGTAGCTTGCTGGTCGTTGAGTGGAGCTGGGTCTTGGTGTTGAGATGGAAATCTCTGGGAGATTTTTGCCATTTGATATTACATGGAGCTGGGAGGTCTCTTGTGGTCCAGTGTCCTGAAGTTGGGTCTCCCACCTCAGAGGCACAGCACAGACTCCTGGCTGGAGCACCAAGAGACTGTCATCCACACGGCTCAGAATAAAAGGGAGAAAAAAGAAAGAAAGAAAGAAAGAAGAAGACAAAATAAAATAAAATAAAGTTAGTAAAATAAAATATAATTTTATTAAGAAAAAAATTTTTTTGTAGAAAAAAAATTTTTTAAATAATAAAAAAAATTAAAAAAAAACAGAACCCTAGGACAAATGTTAAAAGCAAAGTTATATAGACAAAATCACACACAGAAGCATACACATGCATGCTCACAAAAAGAGAAAAAGGGGAAAAATATATATATATCGTTGCTCCCAAAGTCCACCTCCTCAATTTGGGATGATTTCTTGTCTATTCAGGTATTCCACAGATGCAGGGTACATCAAGTTGATTGTGGAGATTTAATCCGCTGCTCCTGAGGCTGCTGGGAGAGATTTCCCTTTCTCTCCTTTGTTCCCACAGTTCCCGGGGTTCAGCTCTGGGTTTGGCTCCGCCTCTGCGTGTAGGTCGCCTGAGGGCACCTGTTCTTCGCTCAGACAGGACGGGGTTAAAGGAGCAGCTGCTTCAGGGGCTCTGACTCACTTAAGCCGGTGGGGAGGAAGGGGTACAGAGTTCGGGGCAAGCCTGCATCGGCAGAGGCCGGCGGGACATTGCACCAGCCTGAGGCGCACCGTGCGTTCTCGTGGGAAGGTTGTCCCTGGATCACGGGACCCTGGGCGGTGGCGGGCTGTACAGGCTCCCGGGAGGGGAGGTGTGGAGAGTGACCTGTGCTCGCACACAGGCTTCTTGGTGGCGGCAGCAGCAGCCTTAGTGTCTCATGACCGTCTGCCCCCGCCTCTGGAGCTCCTTTAAGCGGCGATGTTAATCTCCTCTCCTCGCCCAACAGGAAACAAAGAGGCAAGAGGCAAGCTGCCTCTTCGGCAGCTCCAGACTTTATCCCGAACTCCCTCCCGGCTAGCTGTGGCGCACTAGCCCCCTTCAGGCTGTGTTCACGCCGCCAACCACAGACCTCTCCCTGCAATCCGACCTCTGAAGCCCGAGCCTCAGCTCCCAGCCCCGCCCGCCCCGGCGGGCGAGCACACAAGCCTCTCGGGCTGGTGAGTGCCGGTCGGCCCCGATCCTCTGTGCGGGAATCTCCCCGCTTTGCCCTCCGCGCCCGTGTTGCTGCGCTCTCCTCCGCGGCTCCGAAGCTCCCCGCTCCGCCACCCACAGTCTCCACCAGTGAAGGGGCTTCCTAGTGTGTGGAAACCTTTCCTCCTTCACAGCTCCCTCCCACTGGTGCGGGTCCCGTCCCTATGCTTTGTCTCTGTTTATTCTTTTTTCTTTTGCCCTACGCAGGTATGTGGGGGAGTTCCTTTCCTTTTGGGAGGTCTGAGGTCTTCTGCCAGCGTTCAGTAGGTGTTCTGTAGGAGTTGTTCCACGTGTAGGTGTATTTCTGGTGTATCTGTGGGGAGGAAGGTGATCTCAGCGTCTCACTCTTCCGCCATCTTGAAACTCCTCCCCGACATGACTCGTTTTAAAATCCAGTATTCGTTAATGAATGCCATGAGAAATATTTCTTCATTGTCATGAATTTCTGTAATTGTTTGAGGGTCATAGTGGCCAAGGTGGAAAAACATTCACCAGAAAAACGTTAATTATTAATAGCAATTACTTGGAAAGAATATAAAAGGATTATTCAATTCAAATGATAGAACGTACTCTATAAAGATTCATCTGAAATAATGAAGACTGTTAGAACCATATCTTTGCTTGTTTTCTTCAGCTACATTAAATGTCAGACTCTTCAGAGAAGTTTACTAGATGCAGGTAGGGAATCCTATTTACAATCTATACACCCATGTGCCAGGAGATGAAACATAATGACTATTAACATATACATGGAAAGGCTATCTTTCTCAGTGCTCATCACTGTCAGTAGAGTCATTGAAGATTGCTAGAAATTAACCTGTGGAATAGATACAGAAAGAGAATTGATGTATTGAAGCAACCCACACAGGAAGATCTCATTTTCCATTTTCCACCTTACTTCCACTCTAGGTCAGAGAATGACATATTTCAAACTTGTATTTAAAATTGGATAAATGATTTTAGATAGAGCAGTAGTGTTTATAGTAGCAAGAATAATCCCATGAGCTACGTTATTCAGTACCTACTATGTGCCAGGCACTGTGCTCAATGCTTCACACATAGGCTTTCATTTAATCCTAACAACCACCCAATGTAGTAGAAGTTATTTACATTTGATAGAGAAACAGAACCTCTGAGTGCTTAAGTTATTTCCTCAAGGCCATATTGAGTATCAGAGCTAGAAGCTGAACTCAGAATAAGTATCTCCAAAGCCTTTACTTGTTAATATGTAAATAATAATGGTTTCTTTATTAAATAGATAGCTGCTAAGCTCTTTTGAAGCTATTGCTATTAGAAGGAAGACACTGTTTTCAATAGAGAGCATGTGTATGTGTATGTGGTGAGTGGAGATGATGAAGATTATAAGCGAATCCAAGATGTATGAGTTACTGTCTTTGCCAAATTAAGCCTGGCAAAGTGTTAACGTTTATACTTTTGTTCCTAATGCCAGGCTTTAATTTTCTTAGTGTTCTTTGCGTGTGCTAGTAACTTCTAATAAGAGATAACCAAAGAGTCAAGTTTAATCAATTCAGAAGTATCAATACAGGTATGTGCAACTTATTTGTAAGTCAATGACGGTTCAACTACATGATGTGTTTGACTAGAAAGAAATCATTCACAGAATACAGTTTAAATAAAAGAAAAGATATATTCTTATAATTTGTTCTGGTTTATGATGTAAACAAAAATAAATCTGGAAATTTATGAATGAATAAATATAGATTTGAATTGTCAAAGGGAATTTCAGTTTGGAAAATTTCCTCTTCTGTAAATAAAATCTCATTTTTTTACAGCCATGCAGCACTCTAATAGCCAGAATTATCTAGAGGAGAACTTAAGAGCTGTGTGAGTTTTATTTTCAGTATTCTTTTGTTTGAAATGTAAAATCATATTAATTATTTTGGGGGGGGAGTAATATAACAAGATTGATGGAGGAAAAGAGTTTGATTCTATCTTCAGCATTCACACAAGTGTTCTGTTTCAGCACTAGTATTATGGTTGCACAGTTTCTTCAGAAATTGACTTATGAAAAAGTACAAACCATAGTTAAAGAATTGCTAGATCTTGCAGAGAAGTGCAAGAGCCTCAAGCCACATGAATCACCTTCAGAATGTTGTCACCAATTGGTAGGTGAATCATGTTCTGCCTTTTTCTCTCTGTTGTTTTAAAAACTAAATTGCAAACAAAAATGGTTGTTATGAAGTGGGATGACTGAATAATTAGGCAAGGGATTTTAAGGCAACAATATATACATGTGTCACACTCAAGATATAATCTTTGTAGGTTTACAAACTTACATTTTATCATTTCGTATCTGGGAGATCAGACTCTGAGAACTAAATGCTCAAGAGAATGAATTATACCCTAGAATGCCAATTAGTTAATTTAAGTCGGTTGCTCTGTCTCTGTCACTAGAATATTATTGTCTGACATCCTCATATAAAGGTTTCTGGTAAATTAACGTACTGATTTTAAAAGTTTCTAAGAGAATATAAGAAAGAAGAAAAAAGTGAATATTACTATAGGCTTTTTCCCACTTAGTAGAAAATCTTGAAAATTACTATCATCTCATAAAATATGTCTATCTTGTGATTAGAAAAATTCTTGATAAAAACTAACATATTCTTATAATCTACATATTTTTGGATCAGTTATTCTCGTATCAACAATTTAAATACAAATAAATAATTTTCTTTTTTATTTATAGATTTTTTTCACTCCATCTTCTTGGGCTAAAACATACCTTTTTTTTTTTTTTTTTTTACCAGACTCTAAGTAGTCATAGAAAAATCATTAGTCTAATTAGAGACACACTTTAAATGAAGTTCCTTTGCCAGTGGCTAGCCTCACTTATTTTATATCGATTTCTTCTTATTTCCATTTCCAAAGATCACCTTTTTCTGCCCTTATCCCACAAATCTGGAAGCATATGTCATTTGAGGTTTACAGCATCCCACACATTTACTGCCATTCAAAGATACTTGAAAACTGAATCATTACATTTCTATTTGAATATTTGACACTGAATACACATTGCCTCAGAGTTTAACTTTTAAAATAAGTTCCCATGGAAACCAACTAAAAACAATCAGGAAGCAAGGAAAGCAAACTAACAGCTGTTTCTTGGTGGGTAATTCTTATTAAAAATACCTTGATTTCTTTAGGTCCTGGACATTTTGGCTTACCTTTATTTTAATACCTTCAACTGTATGAAAATGAAGCACTTACATAGGTAGGGAGAAAATAATAAATTCTATTTGGCCAATGTCCAGCATGTGGGAATTTAGACTTAAGAACCTTTTAAAAGGCTTTCACTCAAAAGAGCTATGTCCAGGGACTATTGGATACAGAGTATAACATTAAGCACTCAGTTGCACTCAGTTGCCTTTTCTATATAATTCCTTAACTTTCCTGTGGTTAAAAATGTAGACCACAAGTGCCTTCCCTTAAGTTACTATTTCCTCCTACAGATGACTACCTTCCTAGAGCATATTTGCAATAACCAAGGGTTGGCTGACAGACATGTGTTTTCTGACTGTTGCAATACAAATAACTCAGCAAGACACAAGTGCTTCCTATCATACAAAAAGGATGTTGCAGGTTACAGTGATATATTCCAAATTTCAGATCCTGAGCAGATCTGTGAGATGGACAAAGAGAATCATGTGCCAGTGAAAGAGAAGTAAGTCGTATTTCCTTGCCAGGTCTTTGAAAAAGAGTATTTTCCAATTTTGAAGACAGATCTTTTGTTTTAATATAAAAGCCTCTGAGTACACAAATCTTGATTATATAAAATTAAAGTGAAAATTTGAGCTACAATTTATTTTTTTCCCTCACAATGACAACATGGTCTTAGTAAACCCAAGAGGGCATGAAAATGTCTGCACCATGAAACATTAAAAAGGACTAGGATCTGTAAAAGACCCATCTCCTCAAAGGTTAGGTTGGTCAGACCAGTAGCAAATGGTGTTGAAAATACAGTCTAGTAGGCAAAGCACAATAAACAGAGTATTGGGAATAGAGAGCAGGTAATAGCTCAGGCAATGGGCTAGTATTTGGGAGGTTCACCAAGGGATAGCAGGAGGGGTATCTGATAGGCATGGAGATAGAGTCTGTCATTGGGAACCTAGGAATAAGTAATAATTGTGGGTCGGACAGAGATGAGTTTTCTACTCGAGAACTCTGATTCTGTAATTTCCACCTGGAGTGGGTGGCATGATAGCCCATGGGTAGGTGAGCTCATATTTTGGTTTCCTAGTTAGCACAGAAGTCTATCTTTTGAGAGTGAGGTACGAGCAAGTTAGAGGCAGGAAACCAAAACCAGAGAGAGGTAGAAATGACAAGAGAAGGACAAAGCTCCAGTTCTCAAGGAATGCAGTTCTGGCTATCTGGTCAAGACAGACTCAGACACTAGGAATAAGGGAAAGACCTGATTGCTGGATCTAGTGCAAAAGGCATGGTGGTGGTTTGATTTCAGATTTTAGACATGAAACTCTAAACCAGAAATGAATGAGCAGACAGGGTGACTTGATGTTGAACAACGTAAACACTTTTAATTCACCTATACATGGGCAGAATTGCCCCAGAAATTACTGAGCCTTCAGGAAGGAATTAAATGGCCCCAGTCACTTAGGGAGAAAGGACTAAGGGATAAGGGATTGGGCCGGTTCCAACTGGTCTGACATTAGGGGCAACCAAATGGGAAACTGTAATATGAACTTGGCTACCTATTAAGTGCTAGCCACTCTAGGTGAGATTTATAAAATCAGGTTCGGGCATTATAAAATCAGGTTTGAACATTCAGAGATTATGAAATCTAACCAATACTCAGGCAGTGAATCTAATCTCTTCTTGAACATTTACAATTAAGTCAGTATCAAGGAGTTATTTTATATGCTAATTTAACTTATGTGCATACAACCGTAAATATTCAGGGAAAAATAATTTTCTAACTACTTGCTTCATAATTATGTCAACAACTTTGTTTAGTTCTCAACCAAAGAAACAGTAACATATCAAAGCTAGAGGAAAAGTCTGCTATTTCAGTCTTATCAAAAGATAGCATAGAATACAGATACACCAAACTGTAGTTATTGTATCTTTGGATTATCTAAGGAATTTTCAATAACAGTTTTGATCATTGTAAGATAAGTGTGACCCTTTGTTACCTTGCAATAGGGACACTCTATTTTTATTTTTTTATTTTTTTAATTTTAATTTTAATTATTTTATTTTTTTTCGGTACGCGGGCCTCTCACTGTTGTGGCTTCTCCCCTTGCGGAGCACAGGCTCCGGACGTGCAGGCTCAGAGGCCATGGCTCACGGGCCCAGCCGCTCCACGGCATGTGGGATCTTCCCGGACCGGGGCACGAACCCGCGTCCCCTGCATCGGCAGGCGGACTCTCAACCACTGCGCCACCGGGGAAGCCCGGGACATTCTATTTTTAAATGGCTCTAATTATTAGAAAGCTTTTTCCTTATACTAAGTTCAGCTTTGCCTTTGGAGATTTGAAATTAGATTCGTTCATACTGAAAATCCTCTATAGGAACTAAGTTACTGCAGCACAAAAATGAACTCTTAGTTTAGCATAGTACCCAACAGAGAGCAGAGATATTGAATGAATGGCTCCAGTGAAATTTCCTATCAACCAAGAATTTTGCCTTATCTTGGGTGGCAGTTTTTATTTATTTATTTATTTATTGCAGTACGCGGGCCTCTCACTGTTGTGGCTTCTCCCCTTGCGGAGCACAGGCTCCGGACGTGCAGGCTCAGAGGCCATGGCTCACGGGCCCAGCCGCTCCACGGCATGTGGGATCTTCCCGGACCGGGGCACGAACCCGCGTCCCCTGCATCGGCAGGCGGACTCTCAACCACTGCGCCACCGGGGAAGCCCGGGACATTCTATTTTTAAATGGCTCTAATTATTAGAAAGCTTTTTCCTTATACTAAGTTCAGCTTTGCCTTTGGAGATTTGAAATTAGATTCGTTCATACTGAAAATCCTCTATAGGAACTAAGTTACTGCAGCACAAAAATGAACTCTTAGTTTAGCATAGTACCCAACAGAGAGCAGAGATATTGAATGAATGGCTCCAGTGAAATTTCCTATCAACCAAGAATTTTGCCTTATCTTGGGTGGCAGTTTTATCTTGATAATGTCAATTCTGCTTTTCTCTTTTTACAAGTTGGGCTTGAGAAACTTTGCTGAAATGAAACAAATCTATTGACTGAACTACCAAGAGTAAGGGGGGTGAGGGTGGAGGTTGAGTGGGGGTCAGCATTTTCTCTAGTTTAGCCTTTTGCTTATACTATCCTAGTAAATGATTAAAGCCTTAACTCTACTTTCATTTTGCCTTTTTGTCTTCATTGGCTACTCTGGAACTCTTCCAAGGGGTAACTCAGGAATGCAAGATCCTTCCATCTTGGAGCTATACCATCTAGAGCATGTGTTTCCAAGGTTACTGCAAAAAAGAAAGAGAGAGACTAGGGAACTGTGCAAAGTAATTAATAGCCAAACCTAGGAGTGGTGTATGGCATGTTTATTCATATTTCATTGATTAGAACTCAGTTATATGTTCCCATCTAACTGCAGGAGAGGCTGGAAAAGTAGTCTTCCTGTGAACACAAGAAAAGAAAGTGGATTTGTGTGAGCACTGAGCCAGTTTTTGTCTGCAATGTCAACTTTTTCGGGGTATTTGTGTGTGTGGGGAGGTGGGAAGTAAATAATTTGAATAAGCTTTGTAGAATAGTGTGAGGAGATATGATTATAAGTGAAAGGCAGGCCTGGTGCCCAGGCTCTATAATGAGTGTAAACATCCACCAATAGCTTCTAAATTTAACTCCCCTTCACCAGGTGTACAATCCTCCATTTACAATCAGTTTAGACTATTGAACTTTCTATCTCCTACTACTTATATAAAAATGAAAAGTTTTAATTACTGATTTTCTTTACCTACTGGTCCAGAAAGTACAGTTGGTGACTTCATGGGCACTGTCTAACCTCACAGTGATCTCTCTGTAGTGAACTTTTGATGCATTTAAGTACAGTGCTATCCTATTTCTGTCACCATGAAATTCTAGAAGTTTCAGGTCAACAAAACTAAATGAATCCTAAGTTTTTAAGAAACACTGTCAGCATATGTTCTTGAATTCCAAATTATATAGCTTTGTATTTGTCAAATTACAGGTACATTTATGAAACTTCTAGGAAGCATCCATTCTTGTATGGACCCACTATTCTGACCATGTCTGCTTGCTATGAAACAGCTGTTCAGTCTTGTTGCCGAGAAGAAAATAAGACTGAATGCTTCCAGATAAAGGTAAACTATTCCTATGTCAACCCTTACTTAGGGACTTGTTATGCTAAGTGTGGACTATGGACCAGCAGCATATGCATCACCTGGCAGCTTGTTAGAAATACAGTCTGAAGCTTTTCTCCAGACCTGCTAAAGAAGACTTCATTTTAACAAGATACTCAGGCAATTCATATAGTCCTTAAATTTTGAGAAGCATGATCTAGCATAAATATAACTTCATAATAAATATTTAATATTCCAGTTATTATTTCTGTGTAACAAAACACCCCAAAATTTAGTGGCTCAAAACAATAACAATTAGTTTATTACTCTTATGGTTTCAGTGGGTCAGGAAGTCAGGAAGGGCTCATCTGGGCTTTTCTGGCTACTGATTTTTCATGGGGTTGCAGTCAATGGCTGGGGCTCTGAAGGTCTGTAGTACCTGGGGGTTGGTCCAACATCTCTTTCTCCTCATGTTATCTCAGGGCCTTTCCATGTGGTCTCTCTGCCTTGGCTGTTTTGGGCTGCTTCACAGAATGGCAGCCTCAGGGAAACTGGACTGCTGATATATGGCCAAAGTCTCAAGAATGAGTTTTCTAGTGGATGAAGCAGAAATTGTATGGCCTTTTATGACCAGGATTCAAAAGTTACTTCTGCTGTACTCTATTAGTTGAAATATCATAAAATCTCACCAGTTTGAAGGGGAAAGTAAATATACTGTAACAAAAGCTCATTGTAAGAAGAACATGGGATAGAAGTTGTTATTATAGCCATCTTTGGAAAATACAGTTAGTCTCACACTTAATTTTAACTGTGTGGCTTTTTCTCCTTCATTTAATAGACATAAATCTGTGATTAGTTCCATGATAAAAGTACTTTTTATGTATGTTCATTAAAAGTTCTAAATATCAACACAAAATAACCATCTTTAGAAGGCACACCAGACGGATTTTCCCAAGGTCATGCTGAAATGAATAGTAGTTTGATAATCGTTTTGATGAATTCCTCAAGTCTCAGGGCAGTGCCGCTTCTTCCTTGCTGTTTTCTTTGATCTCCGTGAGAATTTCTCTCATATTCCTCTCAACCCCTATTTCTCTATTCCTCTAAAGCTATTTCTCCTATTGAGCTCCTCATCATCTACCTTGTGTAAGAAATTAAATAATGTTTCTAAAGAGTCTGACATATGCTAAGTACTCAATAATTGTAGCTATTATCATTAAAGCTACTTATATATATTTATTTCCCTAGTCATCTCCAATTCCTTCAGAAGCCAATTCTGAATTCCTAAGCAGGACAATCATTGTTTTCTCCTGTTGGCTTCATATTATTAAAAACAACAAAAACAAGTGATTGTGTAGACTTAGGTCTCATTACCTGGCATTTTGGAAGAATGAACTTTTTCATGAAGGTTAGTTTTTTTTAGGTAACTTGTTTCAAAGTTTTCTTAGTCTTAACCCTTTCAGAGGAAATTTTTCCTTAATGTATAACATGACCCTATAATTTAAAAAAAAATTTTTATTGGAGTATAGTCGACTTACAATGTTGTGTTAGTTTCTGCTGCACAACAAAGTGAATCAGTTATACATATATCCACCCATGTTTAGATTCTTTTCCCATATAGGTCATTGCAGAGTATTGAGTTCCTTGTGCTATACAGTAGGCTCTTCTCAGTTATCGATTTTTTATATAGTAGTGTGTATATGTCAATCCCAATCTCCCTATTTATCCCTACCCCCCCAACCCCGATTTCCCCCTGGTAACCATAAGTTTATTTTCTAAATCTGTGACTCTATGTCTGTTTTATAAATAAGTTCATTTGTACTATTTTTTTTAGATTCCACATATAAGCAATATCATATGATATTTGTCTTTCTCTGACTTATTTCACTCAGTATGACAATCTCTAGGTCCATCCACATACTAAGCATAAGCAGATGCTTTTAAGTTATCTAAGAGTTCTTTTCTCCTCTCCCTCACTTTGTGATGTTTACAGTCTTGCTGCCTCCAGGATGTCTGTTCCAAGAAGTTATTACTCCTTGCCCAGAGAAAATTGCATAGCCAATCATGTAAAAGTTGTATCTATGATCAGAGAATGTGGTTTATGAGTTAAGCCTTCACAGACTCTCTTGTGAAGAAGTGGATAAGCTTGTTTGTATTTGATTTCAAATGAGTATAATACAACAAAATAAGAATAAAATAATAATTATATTTATAATTAATTATAAAGCATAATTTATTACCGTTGTGCCAGATTTGTGGTTTGAATATTGCCTCTGTATACATTATCTAACTTGTTCTTAAAAAAAAGCATTGTAAGGTGCTGTTACCCCAAGTTAAAATAATATATGGTCAATATAATGTTTTAAGTGAATATATAGAGCTCTTCTGAAATTTTAAAATGTTGTTTATTCTCCCACCACACAGAGATACCAATTTTGGTATATTTCCTTTCATTCATTTTTTTCATTCACAGGTTGTATTTTGTACATTGTTGTGATCAAATTGAATATATAGTTTCGGTTAGAGACCTAAATACATGTGCTTTTTATTAGAAGTCAAAAGTCAAAATTCTGGGTTAAAGAATATGAACATTTTCTGGGGGGGTTTCCATTAATATATATTGCAAAACTGGAGCATATATCATAGATAAGCATTTGGAGACATGTTTAAGATGACAGGGCTAGTAACTTGAATAAAACCAAAATACAACTGTAAGACGTTATCAAAATTTATTCTAGTGGCTCTCTGGATTTTTGTTTGTTCACTTTCTTGTTCTCATTTATATGCCAAATGTCTAAGTTCTGGGACAAACAATGTCTGGGGAAGTGAGATGCTATTTTATAAAAACCAAAAAAACAAAAAAACAGAAACTTCACCAAATTATGCTTTTACATTTAGCCTCATAGGTAAGACAATAAAAACTTTCTAATTTTGAGGAGATACATGATTTTTATTTTTCTCTCTTCTTTACTAACCATAAGATAAACTTCTTCTGTTGTTACCACAGTTCTTTGATGAGTCGGTTTTCTAATTACAGCTAGAACCCATCAGAAAATACGTTAGAGAAATATCTTCGAGGCATCACCACTTATGTGAGATTGGGATTAAATTCAACCACAAAGTAGCGAAAGCAGTGTAAGTTTCCTATTTAGATTTGTGGACTTTGTTGCTTTGGATCACCCTCTTTGATTAAACTCATTTGAAAAATCATTTATCTTTCATTTGCTAATGTCTCAGTGCAAATCTGGTTCCTTTCTCTACACGTGTGCTGTTTGCCTGTTCAATAGGGCACACTGGGCTGTGCCTGAAACTGCACAGTCCTCCTCTCTACCCACTATCTCCTGTGGGGTTGATATCTCCTCTATCAACTTCTTCCATCAGCTCAAATCCCTTAGGCTCTTCTCCAGTGCACAAAAGATTCTGTACATTCAGATGCTCACGCTTAGTAGTTCTTCATGGTAAAGGCTGGAGGACAAAAGGTATTTTTCTCTTGGAAGATAAGAAATATTTTGGCTCTAACGTCATGTAGGACAGAAAAAGTGAGTGGTGTTTTTTGGGGTGGGGATAGAGGAGTGTGGGGTGGGAGGAGAATTTGATGCTACTCAGTGTGCCTCTATCTTGGGCCCAGATTGTGTTTCTGTCCCAAGTTTACCCCTGAAGACATGCATCTTCCCTTATATCACCTTCATCCCCAATTTAGGGTAACAGTGGGCTGCCTGGAAGCTCAGTTATCCTTATAAGGCCCCATTTTTCATATTTCTAGAAAAATTTCAGGGATGTTTTTCAGTTGTCAACAGAGAGGGACAAGGGAGAACCAAACCTCTTACAATTATTATCTTTCTGATAAATAATTTTATTTGGAAAGTCAGGTCAGATAAATTCCCAAATTACCTATCTAAGCAACTCAACTACTTTAAGCAATAATTTGAATGATGAAAATGACTGTATTTACGCGATTATGAATTGAATAATTTTCATTTTGTGATTTACATCTTTGTATGGCTCTGGGTTCTATCACTGTAGAAATAGAAAACACTTACAATATACAACTGTCTTCATCCTACATTTGCAACTGTGTTTCTATTCTTTTGGTTACTCAATGAACTACAACTAATTTTAGAAAGAATTGAATTCAAAAAACTGTTTAAAATGTACTTTTTTTTTTTTTTTCAGGGAATTGGTTCTGTTGACTAAAAAACAACCTAAAGCTAACTTTTCTGAAATTGCCAAACTGGCCATGGATATTAAAAATCTGCATCAGATCTGTTGTGAAGGAAATACAGTAGCGTGTGTGCTTGGCAGAGTAAGACTTTCTCTTTTCTTAAAACTCTTTAAAATACTTGTACTTTTGAAATAAATGTGAGGGTGGTATAGATGAATCTAAAAAAGTAATTATCATTTCTCAATATTACCAACAGAATGGTGTCTCCCCTCCTCTCTCTTCTCTTCTCATGAAACAATTTTTTTCTTTCTTTTCCTCCCTTCCTTGCTTCCTTCCTTGCTTCCTTCCTTCCTTCCTTCCTTCCTCATTCTATCTACTTTATTCTTTTATTCTTAAATTTTTAGAGCTGGCTGCTAATTTTCTTCCAAATTGGGATTGTATTTCTTTCATCTTTGAATCTCTAGAAAGTCTTAGAATTGCAAACTATACCCTCAGGCCTTATCAGCCTGGAGGAAAGAAGAAACCACCAAAAGCAAAGATGTGGCATCAAGAGACAAGGGCCGGGGCATGTACAGCATAGAACTCACCTGCCCCACGTCCAAATGTAAAGTCTCAAAATCCCAGAGAAGGAAAAAATTGTAGCTGTTAAAATCCTGATAACGTTTTAGTAAATCACAAGTTACAAGTATGTTCCTATTCATTCTATGAGTTTGAAAACTGAATAATTTTCATCATGATAAAAAATAAAACAGAAACAAAGAAAGACTACAATCATGATTTCAGTGAGAAATCTATGACTCTTATGGGCAGGAATCCTTACCCCCAATAATTTTTGTCCCATTACACTACAGATTAAGGAATGTGGATAACAATATCAATTAAAATAGAAAAATCATTGAATCGAACACTCAGTAGAACCCCTAAGATTCTAAGTCCTCAAATGTCTACTTTGCTGGAACAGTGAGTTGGGGTCGGACCATAGCTTTCCCTTGGCAGCCATCGCACTTGGCCATTGTTCAGTCAGTGCCACATTCAGCTTGACCAAAAGATGGTGGCTGCTACTGCCAATTCCATCCTGGAGATAGACAATATAAAGTTGCTTCTTGGATTACTTCCCATATGGCAAGAATCTCAACGCATACTGGAAGCAATGCTATCCTATACACTTAGAAGTCGTGCTGGCTCTTTAGGACAGGCTCTCAGAATCCTATTTGCATGAAGATTAGGTGAAAATTACAGGGAACTTTGGGACCTATCCATAGGTATTAAAACAAAACAAAAGAAAAATATCTATCTAAATATTACTCTATTTACAGTATGAGAGCTACAACAAGAAGGCAGAGAGCATCACCTTGTTCTGTTGTAGCTGGAGCCATGCACATGTGGCAACTCACAGTATCTAAATATTGTTTAACACATAAACAATACCCATGCCAAACTGGTAACTCTAGAACAGCTCCTGTTACGGTCTATACTATGACAGGAATGCTAGAACAATCTCCAGTTATTTAATTGTATTAGGTAGTATTCATAAGCAATATAAAGTAACTTTAGATAGTTCTGGCATTCCTTTTTTATTCTAGACTATAAAGGAAACAGGTTTAGAGTTATTAGCTTGACAAAGATACTTTTATGTGTTGAGATGTTTCACTCTGTTTTAGAGGTTGTCTTGTTTTGATTTAAATAGGATGGATTTTGAACATTAGTAAATATTCTTTTGTCTTCTTAGAATGATCATTTGATTTTTTTTTTTTTTTTTTTTTTTTTTTTTTTTTTTTTTTT
>NW_006795223.1:204035-220630 GCF_000442215.2 Lipotes vexillifer | reverse complement strand
TTTTTTTTGCGGTACGCGGGCCTCTCACTGCTGCGGCCTCTCCCGCCGCAGAGCACAGGCTCCGGACGCGCAGGCCCAGCGGCCACGGCCGCTCCGCGGCACGCGGGACCCTCCCAGACCGGGGCACGAACCCATGTCCCCTGCATCGGCAGGCGGACTCCCAACCACTGCGCCACCAGGGAAGCCCGATCATTTGATTTTTATTGTTTGACTTATCCATCGAAGAATTATATTAAAAGATTTCTTAATATTTACCCATTTTTACATTGCTCAAGTCAATATCATTTTACTATATCTATGGTCTCTCTCTCTCTCTACATATATATATATGTCACATTTTTGCATTTATCTTTAGATGTGAAATGGATCTGGAACTTTCTTTTTTGACACATATTTTATCAGGTTTTGGTATCCAGTTATGATAACTTCTAAAAGATGAATTAGAATTTTTTTCTTTTCGAATTCTCTGAAATAACTTAAATAGCACTGTAACTGATCTGTTTTCAGGTTTGTCTGTGAAACTGGAGGAGGGATGGAGATACAAACTGATGTGACAGCTTCTCCATTTCTTTTGTTATGGATTTATTTAAACATTTTTTCAGTCAATCTTCATTATTCATGAATTCTATACTTGAGAATTCACCTACATGCCAAAATTTATTTGTGACCCCCAAATCAATACTCACAGCACTTTGTGGTCATTCCCAGATTTATGCATGCTCAGAGCAGTGGAAATCTGAGTTGCCACATGTGCATGGCTCCAGCTACAATAGAACAAGGTGATGCTCTCTGCTTTCTTGTTGTAGCTCTCATACTGTAAATAGGTGTTCTTTTTGCAGTCTATTTAGTGCCACATTTTCTGCATTTCTGTGCTTTTTGTTGATGAGTTAGCTCTTTAAAATGGCCCGAGTATAGTTCTGAAGTGTTGTCTAGTGTTCCTAGAAGCTGTGATGTGCCTTGTGGAAAGAATATGTATTTTATTTTATTAGAGTATAATTGCTTTACAATGGTGTGTTAGTTTCTGATTTATAACAAAGTGAATCAGCTATACATAAACATATATCCCCATATCTCCTCCGTCTTGCGTCTCCCTCCCACCCTCCCTATCCCACCCCTCTAGGTGGTCACAAATCTCCGAGCTGATCTCCCTGTGCTATACGGCTGCTTCCCACTAGCTATCTGTTTTACATTTGGTAGTATATATAAGTCCACGCCACTCTCTCACCTCATCCCAACTTACACTTTCCCCCTCCCCGTGACCTCAAGTCCATTCTCTATGTCTGCATCTTTATTCCTGTCCTGCCCCTAGGTTCTTCAGAACCTTTTTTTTTTTTTTTTTTTAGATTCCATATGTATGTGTTAGCATACGGTATTTATTTTTCTCTTTCTGAGTTACTTCACTCTGTATGACAATCTCTAGGTCCATCCACCTCACTACAAATAACTCAGTTTCGTTTCTTTTTATGGCTGAGTAATATTCCATTGTATATATGTACCACATCTTCTTTATCCATTCATCTGTCGATGGACACTTAGGTTGCTTCCATGTCCTGGATATTGTAAATAGAGCTGCAATGAACATTGTGGTACATGACTCTTTTTGAATTATGGTTTTCTCGGGGTATATGCCCAGTAGTGGGATTGCTGGGTCGTATGATAGCTCTATTTTAGAATATGTATTTTAGATAAGCTTTGTTCATGCATGAGGAACAGTGCTGGTGGCTATGAGTTCAATGTGAATAAATCACCTGTATGCAGTGTCCCCCTTATTGCCCCCTTTGCTTTCTGAGGTTTCAGTTAATCACAGTCAACTTTCATCTGAAAATATTGAACAGAAAAATCCAGAAATAAACAATTCACAAGTTTTAAATTGTGCACCATTCTGAGTAGCATGATGAAACCTTGTGCCGTCTTGTTCCATCTCATCTGGGACATGAATCATCCCTTTGTCCAGCGTTTCTCAGGGATTAGTAACTTAGCAGCCATATAGGTTATCAGATTGGCTGTCCTGGGATCACAGTGCTTGTGTTCAAGTCACCCTTACTTAACAATGGCCCCAGTGCACAAGAGTAGTGATTCTGGCAATTTGGATCTGCCAAAGAGAAGCCATAAAGTATACCCTTGAAGTGGAAAGGTGGAAGTTCTCAACTTAATAGGAATAAGAAAAAAAAAATCATATGCTGAGGTTGCTAAGATCAATGGTAAGAACAACTCTTTTATCTGTGAAATTGTGAAGAAGGAAAAAGAAATTCGTGTTAGTTTTGCTGTCACACCTCAAACTGCGAAAGTTTTGGCCACAGTGCATGATAAGTGCTTAGTTAAGGTGGAAAAGACATTAAAATTGTACAATAAGGTATTTTGAGAGAGAGAGAGAGAGAGAGAGATAACATTCACATAACTTTTATTACAGTATATTGTTATAATTGTTCTATTTTATTATGTTATTTTTGTTAACCTCTTACTGTCCCTAATTTATAAATTAAACTTTATCATAGGTATGTATGTACAGGAAAAAACATAGTATATATAATATTTGGTACTATCTGCAGTTTCAGGCATTGACTGGGGGTCTTGGAATGTAACCCCTGAGGGTAAGGGTGGGCTACTCTATATTAAATAAGGTGTTTTTAAACAGAAACATACACAAAATAAGGTTATGTCTTGATCTGTTGATGAAAATGTGGCCAGAGACTTGCAGAAAGCTTGTTCTGTATTTCCTCTAGGGTAGATGATTCAATATTCACGAATTCAGTGTTTATAACTACTGTGAATAATGAGAATCAACTGTACTTATCTTTGTCAGGTTTTAAAATATACATTTTCCTTTAAAAAAATCTCCTTCATTAGCACTTTCTCATTTAGAAATATAGAGTTCTACATGACAATATTATTATTTGATAACTAAAAACATCAATTATGTAGTTATACCTCCTTTCCCCCCCATGTATATATGTTTTCTCCTTTAAGTAATTAGTTTTGCAAAGGGACTGTTTAATTCACTGTTCTTTTCCAAGACAGAGTTCTTGGAAAACGCCATTTACTCCAGTCTCACAACTAGGTGGAGCCTAGTCAGAAGTGATTTATGTCATTTCTAGGCCTGGTCTATAAAATCTCCTGTCCAAAACACCCAATCTGAGGTCAGTGTTAGAATCTACAGGTTGAAGATGACGGGGCCTCTGTCAGCCTGGTTCTCAGAACTACTGCCCAGAGGCAATACACCTCCCCTTCTCAATAGGACTTTATTGAGAAAGAAACAGACTGGATCCTATTAAGCCACTGAGAGCAGGCTCGTCACTTAACTAATGTACACACTCTCCCTTATCGGTCTCAACCTGACCTCACAATGCAGCTTCAATTTACCACTCTCAGATCTAAATCTTCAGTACATTCTTCTTCTCTCCTGATCCCTTAATCTTAATCTCAACTAAATTTTCCCAATGAGCTCAAAATGTCCTATGTACCATTTCCCAAGTACACCATGTTCTTCACCTCTAAGACTCTTTATATATAAAGATGGATAATTCTAGTAAGCTTTTCCTCTCCATTTGTTTCCAACTAACTTCTATTTGTCCTTCAAGATTCAAATCATTCAAGATCTTCACTCTGACCTTTATCCAGTCTGGATTGCCAATCTCTCTTTTTTCTTCCAAAATATAATACATCCAATTCTCTAACAATTTATTTTATAATGCATTATTATTCTTGTTTAATTATTTGACTCTCCAACTAGATTGTGAGTTCCTTAAGTATAGAGACTAGCTTGTTCATACACACATATACTTATTTTTGTATGTGTATATATAAGTAAATATGTAAGTTTTATAGTAATAGTACAGTAATGTATATAGAAAATGACAGAGACAAAATGTTTTCTAAACTGGGATCCCAGAACGATAACAACAGTAGCAAGTAACAAAACTCTTCATTTGTATTTTGTTGGGCTAAACTTGAAAACAATAATACAGTCTGTCTCCCTTTAAGTTCTTTAAGAGATGTTAGAAGAACTTGTGACACTTGAGTAAAGTCAAATAGAGAAGGTTTCTTATTAGAATGAGTCACTATAAATGACCTTTTTTTGGTCTCGCAGTTTGCCATGGAAAAAGCAATATAAGATGCCAAGTTTTTCTCTGATTTTCTACTAATAACAATAAAAAGAAATAAGTTCAGAATGAAGTCATCAAAAATAACTGCTCTTTTATATTTATAGAGCCAGCTTATGAACTATACCTGCTCTAAACAGGCTACACTATCCAGCAAGATCATTCCATGCTGTGAACTGCCAGAACCATTCCGAGGGGAATGCATTATCAACTCAGAAAATGACAAACCTGATCTCTCATCCCTGCCACTTAGCAGGTTTACAGAAGACCAGTTTGTATGCAAACAATTCACTGACAAACAAGATGACTTCCTACAAGAGTAATATGGCTTTTTGTAAAATCTTAGTAATAGTATATTGTATTTATGGATTCTTTGGGAGAGATTGCAAACTTGAATGATGACAGAGGCGAGGCAGTGATGTGAGTGAATCGTTAAATGGCTGAGAGGAGATGCCTTGTGGAGTCCAAGGTTGCAGCTACTTTTTGACTCTAGCTACTTGTTACCATATGGGAATGTAGGCTTTGGGTCATTGGATCAACTGCATTTTGAGAGAAGTTGGAAGTCTCTTGATTTTTAAATGTTGACAACTAATATAGGAATTTTAAAAAACACAGTGAGCATCAAGTGTGTGCAGGCTTTGCTCTGAGGGACTTAGAGTCATCCCTAAGTAAGGGTTTCAGATTGGTATGCCTGGCCAGCTCTTCTAATTAATTTAATGCCTACTATCAAAGCCATAGTGTGGCATTACAAGATTAAAGAGATGGAGTTCTAACATCTCTGGTGTCCATTCAGAAGTGCAAATTATTTTGGGCATAAAGCAAACTGATTTCAATGTATTATAATATTAAGACAATATTACTGAGTGATTGAAATAGTTCCAAAGTCACTTTGTGAGGTATTATTTGGAGCAGCTAAATTCTAACAAAACATAAGAATTTGAATTTTCCTCAAAGTTTTCTGTAGATTGACTTTAGCTATATTTCTAAAATTACATTTGACGCTGGCTTATAAAAATAAATATCACTACCTGAACTCACTTATCCCTAAACTTGCATTTAGTATTGAAAAAGTCGATAGGCACAACTTCCTAGTGGAAATTACGTTAGACTATGAGTTGTAAGACCTGAGTTCCAGTCTAGCTTGGTCATGCATCAGCTTTGAAATGCAGTTCAAGCCACTTAATTTCCCCAGACGTTTGGGTTCCAACTGTAAACTGAGGCAGTTGGATAAGATCACTTCAGATGTCCCTTCTACAATTCTATGATTCCTTTGAAAATATTCTAGAGTCCAAATTTCTCTTTCTTGTAACCCAGAAGAATGTGCAGATTACGGACAACTCATGCTTGAAGGCTTATGTGGAAAACAGGGGAAGGTGGTTATTTAATACCTAGTCAGCACAGTCTTACAAAAAAATTGTAATATTTATAAAATCTAGCCTCAAAGGTCATCAAAAAATGTTCTCACCCAAACGCTTGAAATGAATTTCTAGTAAAAGTAAGGAGAGACCCTGAGCCAGGAACTAAATCTTATCAGGATGTTTTAGGTTCAAGTTTGAATCTGCCACTCACTACTGTGTAACTTTGGAAAAATCACGTAATTTTATTGATTTTTTATCTCAAAATATAGCCCATAAAACTTCCCTGCCAGCCTCCCAAGATTTTCAAATACCTAAAGTCAGTTAAAATATTGAATAAATGTCATGGTCATAGGTGGCTTTTGAAAGAAAACTATGGCTTCAGAAATTTAGTGTTTACTTTCTGATATGCTTCATGTGCTTACAGGTTTCTTTATGAATATTCAAGAAGACATCCAGAGTTGGCAGTTCCAGTGATTTTAAGAGTGGATACAGTATATCAAAACTTACTGGGAAAATGCTGTAAATTAGAAAATCCTCTGGAATGCTATAGTCATGGGGTAAATTCCTTTTTTTAAACCTGTTTCTCATAAGTGATTATAAACATAGGGAAAGGTCCAATGCTGTTAGTAGTGCTGTACTTTTGTAAGATGATTACGCATGTTCTTTCTAATTGCAAGCACTACACAAAAACTTTGATTTCTGTCTAAACCAAAGGCCACATCATTATACAGCAGCAACTTTCTGTGTGAGTCACTGCCTTACAGATTCTGTGTTTTATGAAAACAACTCTGTGCAGTCTTCTCTAAAATTTGCTTGGCATGGTAGCAGGTAGCATGAAAGCATAGCCTATTAGGGTGAGGGAAGGTTGACGGTTTCCACCAAGCAGGCCTGGAAACTGTCCCTATCTCAGGCCAGAAATCATACTGTTCACAGGCAGCAGCTCCTGTTGTGTAGTTGACATGGAAAAAGCCGGTTGCCTTACAAATCTCTGACCAGACATCTGTTATCCACAGTTTACCAGGAGCCAGGTGGTTCTGGCTTTTGTTATGCTGATTAGTGGCTTACGTATTTATAGAGAGGTGGGGATGGAGGATGAAGGCATTTCTTGTCCTGTTTGAGCTCAAGCAGGTACACCTAGCATCTTCCTGTTCCCGGAGAGAAGGCTAAATGAAGGCGACTTAGTCTTTTGTAGGTTAGCACCCTTTCATAGCATCACCTGTAGACTCCACAATCATCATTATGATAATAGCCCCTTATAGGAGCATGGATGTTTAGAGTTTACAAAGTAGCTTTACAACAAGTGTCCTATTTTATTCTCACAACAGCTTGGTAAGATAGGTAATGGCATAAGTACTAGCTACATTTTGTAGATGAGAGTTTTGAGTTTCAGAAGGTTCAGGTGACTTGTCCAATGTCACACAGGCAATAAGGACAAGGCTAAGTGTTAAATCCAGGCAAACAGTTTGCCAATCAGGTAAAATTTTTACTATAACAAATACTGTTTATTAGGATCAGGTGGACTGGGTCTGATTACTTAAGAAGATAACCAGTGCTCCTACCAAAGAGCTAAGTCTGCAAGGTCACTTGTATCTTCCCACTGGAATTTTATTTGCACTGTTCAAGAATTCTTTGAACTTTCATTTAGCTCTGAGAATTCCATGTGATTCCCTTTAACGTGTATTTGTGGAGTGCTTTACTATGTTCAAGTCCGGTACTTGTTCTTATTAAACCATGACTTCTTAATATGTATCTATATTTCTATACCTACATCCATATCTCTATATCTATACTGTTTACATAAAAATGCTGTATTATTAAAAATAACCAATATGCACGCATACACACACACATTCTGATCAATTAAACTTAGCTCTATAAATTACTTTTAAGGACCTCTTTTTGGCTTGATGAATGGTTAGCTTTATGCTTGTAAAATATGCCATTTAAGCCCATAAATGAGGTCATACCACAGGAAACTAAATATCAATCTTGCTGTCCCACTTTTTTCTCCACAAAGTACATGGCCATTCCTGTTTCAGCAAAATGTGTTTTTTCAACATTTCCAAACTCACTAAGTAAATAAAACCCTGGGTTTAGTAAAACAGTCACATTAAACTATTACAGAAGATGGTTTTGCAATCTTACCTCAAGATATATTGTTGCAACGATAGATAAACACTGATTATCTTTATTTTTCAGGAAGAGATGTTTCAAAGAGTGGTTCATGAAAGCCGTGAGCATGTGAAAAATCAGTGTGATTTACATGAGAAATTAGGAGAGAGTAACTTCCATGACAGGTATGCTTCCAAGATACTGTCCGATTTATGGTTGTTCGTGAGTTTTTGTTGACTCCTGCCGCTGAGAGTTGCTAAGAGTCTGTATTCAACCTTAAAATCTCAGAGGCCAAGGGAAAACTCAGTTCAGAATTAACCTAGTTATCTTTGTCTTGATAAGACAGTTGTCCACATAACCTTGGGTGCTTTTACATTGCTTTTTGGGCCAGTTTCCAGATTCCAGTCAATGCCCAGAGGTCAGGGAGCCAGCAGACCCTGACTGCCCTTCCGCAATCCCACAGGAGCCCTCTACCCTTCACCTGGACATTTAGTTTGGGGCTTTGCATGCAATCTGGAGTCAAGGCTGCAACAGAGATCTAATCTAGGTTTTCTTGTCAGTTTCAAGTCAGGTCAATATAGCAAATACAGTATTTTCACCATCAAGAGTAGAGATAAATAGGCACCTTAGTCAGAGGGAGCACATGTTAACTCTTTGTGTGCAGAGAGCCTGGTAAATCCCATTGTATTTCAAAGATTAAGATATCAAAAAAACAAAAAAGCCAATTTTCAGTTACCTTTAAGATCTTACTGTAATAGTCTATTAAGAAGCAGAGTATATATGTCAATCCCAATCTCCCAATTCATCACACATATATACAATAATACGTATAAAATGGATAACTAATAAGAACCTGCTGTATAAAAAAACAAACAAAATAAAATTCAAAAATTCAAAAAAAAAACCAACTGAATGCAGAAAACCAGGTGGAGAGCACTACGTTTGTGGATGTTATTTCAATAAAAATCCAAACAGTTTTGTGTGTGTGTGTGTGTGTGTGTGTGTGTGTGTGTGTGTGTGTTTTGATAAAATGATCTTAAAATTGAAACAGATATAAAATAGGTAACTAATAAGAACCTGCTGTATAGCACAGGGAACTCTACTCAAAAAAAAAAAAAAAAAGAAGCAGAGTATTGGGGAAAAGTTCAGTTTGATACAGTGTCCCATAATATTGAGCTTAAATTAAATGTCCAGAATAATGGATCCAAAAAAATTATTCTTGTTTTAGAATATGTGGCTTATTATTATTTTTTTTTACTGTTGTGTTTAATTGCTAACATCTAGCTTAAGGATTAGACCGGTGGCTCTCAAACTTTAGAGTGCATCAAAATTACTTGGAGGACTTGTTAAATACAGCCCACCTCTAGAGTTTCTGATTCAGTACATCTGGAGTGGGGCATGAGAATTTGTACTTCTAACAAGTACCCAGGGGATGCTGCCAATCCAGGGGTCACACTTTAAGAAGCACTGGATTAGGTTGACTATTTCCTTGGATGCTATAGCTAAATTCTTCCCCTAACTCCATTATAATATAAATGCAATAAATGATTCTGACATTTTGTCCTCAAATTCAGTTCTGCAGAGTTTCTCATTAAAATCTCTCTCCATATCCCTCAGTTCCCACTACCACTCTCCTAGTTCAGGCCATCACTTGAATTACTGGCATGGACTTTTCTTCCCTCACTTTGCCTCTTGCCCACCTCCAATCCATTCTTTATATAGCAACCATAATTATCTTTAAAACAATGTAAATCTGATTCTATAGTTAAGCTTTCTTCCTTCTCCTCTCTCCAATTCCCAATCCCCCCTAATTAAGAAAAAAATCACAATCAGTGACTTTTTAAATGCTCCCTTCTTACTTTCACTCCCCTTCACCTGGCTCATTTTTAGTTATTGTCAGATCTCAGCTCACATGTCATTTCCTCTAGGAAGCCTACCTGACCTCCCTGGGATGGGATTAGTTGTCGTTCTGTGTGCACCTATAGCATTCTCTATTCCTCTCATTACACTGAGTGTACTCCTCTATCTCCACCACTAGAGGCGTGAGACCATGAGAGTAGGACATGTTTCCTGATCGTTGGTTGCTGTAGCTTCTATTCCTACACGTTGTAGACAACCAATACATGCTTTAATGGCCTGTGCATATATTTATTTCAGAAGCTGTTTACTATGAGTCTGATTTTGCAGCCATCCAAATTAGCTATCACAGTATCCTTCATAAGTAGAAAGAAGATGGATCAGAGTGGAGCAATGTGTGAGGTGGAAAGGGAATTCCAGGTATACTGAATAAGCCATTGAGCCCCTGGGTCAAGAACTAAAAGGATAGACTTAAACCCAGTCTAATGACTTGCTCATCCCACATCAGAGACAATGTCAGATATTGAGAAAAACTTTGTAGAATTCTTCATTTGGGGCACATAGCCATTGCCAGGAATAAGAGGAAATTATTCTTTCAGGCTCATAGTCCTTTATACTAAGAAAGCCCCACAACTATCTGCTCAGGAGTTGGTTATATTCACGAAGAGCATGGCAGCTGCTGCCACCACATGTTGCCCACTGAATGATGAGCAACAGTTTGCTTGCATGGAGAACTCGGTAAGCGCATCCTTGACTGCATGTTTGTCTGTTGTTAAAAGTTCTGAACTGCAAGCCCCAGCAATCAGTCTCATATTGGTGGACACATCTATGAATTGTCAATGGAACCTTATAATTCTGTCCTTAAGAGAATTTATTTCTGGTCAGTTCATGCCAATTGTCTTTGATTAGCAGCAGGGATAAATAAGACTATCACTTTGCAAAAACTGGGGATGTCAGATTCACCAGACCTTTGCCTGGATCATAACCCAAGGTCTATTCCCTGGATTTTCAAGTCAACAAAAGCGATTTTGCTGATTTTAGACTAACTCATACTAATCAAAAGTGTAGGAAAAAAACCACCCAGTTTCCTCTTGTGTTTCTCCTTTACTCTCACACGATTACCATACTCACAACACTTCTGACACCAGATGTGTGTGGGTTTTTTTTTTTCCCCCCAAAGCAAGCACTGGGAATCCTACAATTTAACTCAATTCTAACACTATCTGCTTGGAGATAGCATCAGATCCTACGGGTTGAGGGCTCAGTTCCACAGGACTGCTCCCACCTCACTTCAGATGCCAATCACAAGTCCAAGTTGTCACCTGTGCTTCTGACTGATTAGCTATAAATCGGAGGTTTCCACAACCCCCTCCTTGGATTCAATTAATTTTCTAGAGCAGTTCACAGAACTCAGGAAAACACAGTTATCAGTTTATTGAAGGATATGAAAAAGATGCAGAAGAACAGCCAGACAAAAGATACATAGGGTGAGACCTGGGAGGGTCCCAAGTGCAGGAGTGTCCTGTGGAGTTGGGGTGCTCACCCTCTCGGTACTTGGATGTGTTCACTCACCTGAAAGCCCACTGAACCCCATACTATTGGGATTTTTATGGAGGCTTCCTCACATAGACATGACCAATTATTAACTGTATTTTCAGCTTCTTTCCCCTCTCTGGAGCATGGGGGTGGGGCTAAAAATTCCAAGCTTCTAATCATGTCTTGGTCTTTCTGGAGACCAGCCCCCATCCAGAAGCCATCCAGGAGCTCACTCAGAGTCATCTCATTAGAACAAAAGCTGCTCCTAATGCCCTTATCACTTAGCAATTTATGAGCATACCAGGAGCTTTGGGTCAGGAACCAGGGTCAAAGGCCAAATATTTATATTTTCTGTTATCTTACATCAAACTTACAAGTGTTACCTTCATTAGACAGAATACCAGGTTTCATTTACAGTGAGAAATGTCTTCCCAACGTCAAGAATAATTGGGTCTAATAACTAGGCTACACTTTTCCCTGAATCACATTACTTGGGAAGTTGAATTAGGATATGGGTATTCATGCAAATGGAATCAGAGGAAGGGCAGGGATGGTCTTGAGGGATATTTCTTCCAGGGATATGAATTATTCCCTCCTAGCAATGGAGAACATCACTCCAGGACCTGGATGCTCATCTCCAGGTCTCTCTCAAGTGGTATATTTTAACGCTACTGAATTCTTGTTTGGTGACAGCTTTCTTTGTCCTATATTCTTGGTAGAGCATCTCCTCTATACTAAGTTAGTCTTTTTTTCTGATAAAATATAGTTGTTTTGGTTACAGATTTAAAATTTTTTATTATCCAGCTCTGTTTTCCTTTTATTTTATTATAAATTTTTATTATCTAATCATGCCTTCCTTGGGGAACTCTTGATTTATATTCCTAAAACCTTGTTTTTAAGTGATCTCTTTGGTTACTTCAATAAATTCATAAATTAAATATTGATGCTCACTGGTTTCAGTCACTTCATCCCCACATAGATAAGTGACAGGGAATTTGTGTGGTCATTATACTCAGAGTGGAATACAGGCAGCCTTGCAGTCAGCATCAGGATAAGTATCAGACACACCCTGGGAGCAAGGCAAGGTGACTGTTCTAGAAGGAGACAAGAAAATGGAAGGAGACAACTGAAATAAGATCCAGGGATTCCTTTCACCATTCATTTATTCACTTTTTCATTAATTCAACCAGTGTTTATAGGTGATTTATCATATACCAAGTTCTGTGGTAGTTACAGATGTCCAGTTATAAAACACAGAAACACATTGGATTTGAGCTTTTTTAGAAGTGCACTCATCAGTCTTGCATCTGGGTCAAATTAGCAGTCATGTTGACCTGAGACTTGATTTTAATTTGATGGAGCATAAGAAACTCCTGCCTCAAGTCAACACTGGTCTATAAATTGCACACTGAGGAGGAATTGGGAGGTCGGGTCCAAGGGAACTGACCTTTGAGGATGACAGGAAGAGGGAGGACAAGGCTGAGAACCAGGCTTCACCTGACACTCTTGCTCTTTCCCAGACAGTGAAATCCAGGCCAAATTAGCAGGAAACTAGAATTTGAGAATACTTTTCTATGGATAAAAAAAAATAATATTAATGACCACAAACCTTATGGCTCTTATTTTAATTCTTTTCTGGGGAAGGCAAAGCTAATTCTTGGAGCTCTATGCAGAAGACACGAGGCAGAGCCTATCAATGCTGGCGTGGGTCACTGCTGTGATGACTCGTATGCCTTCAGGAAGCCTTGCTTTGATGACCTGCAAGTAGATGGAACTTACATTTCTCCACATTTATCCTGTGACCAAGTCGTCAACCTTAATGAGGACTTGTGCAGAGCTCAGGAGGAGGAATTACAAACTGAAAAGCAAAAGTAAGGATCTCTGTTTATATGTATATATACATTCTGGTTACCCTGAATCAACACAATGCATCAAAAGCCCTCCACCTCCTGGCAGTGGGGCAGTTCCCCTTTAGTGCCCACTCACTCCTCCCACCCTCCTCACGTGCCCCTGATCCTGTCCTCAGGAGAAAGCGGGTCCTGGTCCTCATAGTTCCTTCTCCCCCACGATCATTAGAAATGGTTGGTAGCTTACTTCTAATTAATTTATTTACTCTAACACTTGCTCTTGGAGAGTCTAAATATTATTAGTCCAACAATATCATCTTGCCAAGTGAGGCAGAGTTTTTATTGCCTTGGGAATAAACACATTCCCGTGGGCAGCAGGCGTAAGGTTGTCACTTATTCTGTTTTATCACAGTACTTAAAATTCATAAGCCAACTGACCCTTGAGGTCCTTTCTTCAGTTCCCAAGGTGAGCTGATCACAAACTAGACTGTAAAGCTTTCCTGTAAGCATCCAAAAACCATTGTAACACTTAGTTAGCCATTCTTTCTTTAGCCCAGGCTGATGTGAGAAGATAATACTTTATTTTTAGAGTTTGGGCTTTGCTTTCTCTTGAGGAAATTCTCTGGCATAGATAGGCACCCTTGATGTATATCATCTCACCAAATCCTGACCGCAGATTTAGGGGGTAGATAATATTATTACCCCATTTTAATTGTGAGGAAGCTGAGGCTAAGAAGACAAGAAGAAATGGTATGAGATCATGCAGCAGGTAAATAAGTTGTTGAACTGGAATTTGTACCCAGGCTACCTGGCTCAAAGCACATATACTTAACTACCAATATGTAGCTGTTAGTGTGCCCTAATCAAGGGGTTATAATGCTGGTGATAATTTTTAATACTTGAAAATCTTCATGTAAGGGCTAGATGATGAAAAGTGTGAAATATTAGGAAGCATCCGTGTTCTAGTGAATTCACTGTGTTTTCTGTATGGAGAAAGCAATAACACAGAGACAGCTAATGTAGATATTTCTAGAATATTCTGGGAGGATACATATTGGGAGTCAAGGGCTGGGCTAGACAAAGCTCTCCAATTTCCTGGGAAGTGATAGGGGTTCTCTCCATGGCTTTCACCCCTATATAGTTCTGACTGATCATCATAGCATAAGTCCACATACACACAAAAAAGAAAAAGAAAAAAGTGAAGGGGCTCCTGGAGGGGAAAGACAAAATTCAGCAGGTTTAAAAAGAGAAGGCAGAAATGAGGTCATGGAATAAGACAGAGGAAATAAAGAGAATAGAAGTTCAAAGGAAAAGAATTTAAAATCCAATTAAGAAAAATACAGAGTTGAAATGTTAAGACTTAAGATAGTATATAAAGACTAGAATGTGCTTTAAATGAAAGGGTGAATAAATGTAATGAAAACAAAAGATTAATATCATTGAAATGAAAAGCTGGAAACAACTTGATGGTGTTGAGGATTAAAAGTAGGATCTAATATTTTAAAAGGTAAATTAAAAAAATTAAAACTAAAGGGTTGAATAGAATTAGGGGAAATGTTTTAAAACAGCAGTTAGGTTGATAGGTAGAGAGATCCGGGGGGTGGGCTGGGTGGGTGCGAGGAAGTGGACAGGAGAGATAAACCCACTGCAAGCAGATCACAGGTATGTGGCAAGTCGTTGTAAGGGAGGGGGGCCTAGCTTCCAGATGGCACAGAGTCCCCAGTTGTAGAAAAGGCAGCCTTCATATCTGGAGTGTCTGGAGTGTCAAGGACCATGACATGCTGATACATCTGCTCCAAATCTCATTCCCAGACCTGCATTCTCATAATGGGACCCTTTTTTCCCCTTACCTATCCCAGTACAGTGAAAGTGTTTCTCCTTGTTTGTTTATTTATTGGAGTATAATTGTTTTACAGTGTTGTGTTAGTTTCTGCTGTACAATGAAGTGAATCAGCTGTATGTATACCTATATCCCCTCCCTCTTGGACCTCCCTCCCACCTCCACCCCCCCATCCCACCCATCTAGGTCATCACAGAGCACAGAGCTGAGCTCCCTGTGCTTTAGGTAAGCAGCTGCCACCTGATCTGGAATCTCAGCGGTCATGCAAGTGTTCCCTCTACTGGTGCCTCTGGAGACGTGCATCCAGAAACCAGCTGACCCAGCAGGACAGAGGAGAGAGCAGAATAGTTGGGTGTGTCTGAAGCATAGGTGAGAGAGGGGAGAGAAACTTTTGGGGCTGAGACTAGAGGGGTTGGGAGGGTTCAAACCATGAAGACAATTGGAATCCCAGAGCTTGTGAGGGAAGAGAAGGGTACCTATGAAGGAGCCTTCCTACATCCTCTGCTAGATTTCTCTATTATTGTTAAATCTACAGCTCAGACCCTCAGGGAAATTATAAAACTGCTCATCAGTTATTTGCTGAGTGAATAAATGAATAAGTAGGTGAGAAGCTGTGACAGTGTACCATTTATTGTGGGAGTCAGGGAGAAGGGAGACTGTGGTTGGAAGCAACCAATAATTTGAAACGAAAGTTGCAAATTGTGCTATTACTATAATTATTCATTATAATTATTATAATTATTCATTATCATTGCCATAATTTGATGAAATAATTATTCATATTATCTTTGCCACTATTTATTAAGTGCCTTCAGTATGACAGTTACTGTACTCAGCCCTTTAATATAGTATTATTTTTGGTCCTCACAAAAACCTTGCAATGTAGGTATTCAAATTCTCATTTTATAGAGTAGGGTCAGAGAGGTTAACTATCTTACCCATCGTCACACAGACTAGTGAGTGGAGGACCTAACTTGAGCAAAGTTTGTGCACTTTTTATGACATTGGAAGGAAAAAGAAGTCCAGATTTTGCATGAACTCACAGTAAAACCAGTGCCCCTCCTATACCAGCTTTGACTACTTGGGGTGCTGAATCCCCCAGGCCAGACCATAGAAACCCCAGTGGGTGCTGAGAAATGTGGTAATCTCACTGTGTAGGTACTCATGATGGTTAGTTTCTGTAACATGGGACTGAAGCTGTCCTATGCTTTTATGGGTTGGGTAGTGAATTTCAGCATAATGAACAATATTGTTATCTGTGGGGGACTATCTTCTGAGACAAAAACCACCAAAATTCCAATGGGAAATAGCCTGTATTTCTCACTTTGAATAATTAATTTGTTAAAAACTGATAATTATTATTCAAAGATAGTATCAACTGTTTTGACCGTACATCATACGTAACCATACAGACTTGAATGATACAGAGACACAAACAAGCACAGTGTTTTCTTTCAAGTGGGATCAAGTTGAGGTCTAATTGGAAAATTGAATATGTACATATCTCAACTATAATAAAACATAATTTAAAAAAGATCAAATATGTACAGAACGGTTGGATAGAAAAAAGAATGCTTATACTATTCTATTTCTTTGTAAAATGTTGACTTACTTCATTATTAAAGTAATACATAGTCTTTGCAGAAAATTTAGAAAATACAGAAAAGAGAAGAAAAACATAATACTTTTATTCCAACACTGCAGAGATACCCATTATAAATATATGTATAGTGTAGGAATACATAATTCCATATCTGTACACAAGTGCACACTCCCACAATTGCCCTCTGTCCATCAGTCTATGGTTTGAATACATAATAATGCAAGTTTTGCACATTCTTACTACTACCTGCTTATACAGAATTTCAGTTCCAGCAATTATCCTCAGAATCCTCAGGGGAGAGCTTATGAAACTCCCCTTGCCTCTCCCACTCGGCAGGAATTC
>NW_006795223.1:180117-204025 GCF_000442215.2 Lipotes vexillifer | reverse complement strand
GCATTCCTGGATCCTTGGCACCACTCCTGTGCCACTGGGAACAGTCATGCCCTCCAGGTACTGTTGTCTCCTGCTCAGCAGCAGACTGGATCCCGACAAAGTTGCTTTATGTTTTGTTGTATGGAAAAAATAATACCTCCCCCAAACCTCAGGATTGTACATGTTTAGCAGGTGCTGTGGCAGTGCTGCTTGTGTCTTAACGGTGTGCAGGACTTAATGAAAGCACTCTTACAGCCCCCTTTCAAAGAGTTATCCTGATTCCATATAACTCAGAAATGAGTGTAATGGAGGCCCAGCTGGGGAACCATTGAATTACTCCCGTCTTCCACTGACCAGACCTTTCTTAATGGGCGGAAGTCTGTGAGCCTGACTTCTTGTCTCAGGACGAGTTCTCGAAAGTAGTTCTCAATCCTCATGCCTTCTGGGAGGGAGGCTTACCTCACTGGCTTGATATATATGCCCAGATCTATATTATTCCCAAGGAGTTGAAACTAGTGTTACAAATGCAAAGTGGAGATGACATAGGGCCTTATTAAGGAGGTGACAGAGAGCATTACACGAGGTAACATTTATAAATTTTCAGCGCATTGTCTGAAACAGAACAAATATCAAGATACTCAAAAGATGTTGGCTGTTGTCATCATTTCTAACGTAGCTTTAAAAATGATAATGTGTGAAGTTTTGTCACTGATTATTCTTCAAAACAGCATTTTAATGGCTTTTTAATATTCCAGTATATGGGTACAATAATGAAGTTAACCAGTCCCTGTTTCTGGGCATGAAAATTGTTTTCAGTTTCTAAGTATCATAAATTGTGATAGTGAATATTTTTGTACATATGTCTTTGTCCCCTCTCTGATTTTTTCCTAAATTCCCAGGTCTTAGGATTAGAGGCAAACATGGAGTTAATTAAAATCTCCTAGCTTCTATTGACTGTCTTGCTGGTGCTCAGAGCATGCAGTGATTACATGCTTCTCAAACCCACCTCATCACTGTAGCAGTTCCCGAAAAGAAAACTGGCTTGTGCTTCCTTATATTCAGTCATGCTGCTGTTTCAGCTGTCTATCCTCAAGGCTGGGGTTTGCGGGGAGGGTGGGAGAGGGTGGAGCTGAAATGGGAAGTTCAGAGGCATGTCCAGGGCGCTACCAAGTTAAGCTAAATATCTGATTGCTTAGATGGGGTCAGCTCGCTACGGCCATCTGGCCAGGGCTGTTTCTGTAGGTCCTGTGGGCACCGCCTGAGCAAGCTAAGCCTGGGAGCTGCAGAGTGCCGCGTCTGCTTCCCCTCTGTTCCCGGCTTCGCTCCTGCCTTCTCCGCCTGGGACCGAGCTCGCTCTGGCCCGTGCGCACTGGTGCCGTGTGCATGGTGGGGACTTCACTGTTGACGACTGCCGGACAGCGGAGGGGTGGGTGGCATCTCAGTCCAGGAGTCAAGCGACTCAGAGAGTCACCTTGCCTTGGGCCAGCTGCCCGTGCTGAGAGCGGAGTGCAGGGAGAAGAAAAGGGCGTGTCACTGGGGCACAGAGTGAGACAAGCGGCGCGCGCCCCCTTCCCCACCGCTGGTCCCTCTTCACCATCATTTCCAGCTGATGGCAACTGGCACAAACTGTGCCCGCCAGCCACTTGGGGCAGCCCACCCCAGGGGTGGGGCGGGCCTGGAGTTCTCTGTCTTGTGATATAAGTACTTATATAATATCCTCAATTTTGCCTCTTGGCTGAAAAAGGCTAAAATATTTGCCGGACCCTTGGATTAGAGTGTCATAGAAATAGCTACTTAAAGCTTTGAGATATTTTCTTTTACACCTATTCAAGTACAAATAAGGCCACTAGGTACTATCAATGTGAATTTGAAAATGAAGAGTAAGTGAAGGTTTTTGGGTAAAAGCAATAAAATATGGATTCATGTACATTTCCCCTACGCTTCATGCTTGTTTTCTTTGTAGTTAAATCTCTCTTGATCAATAAAGAAAAAAAAAAAAAGACAACGTTGGAAGATTTGGGATACTACTTTATTTTTTTATTTTTATTTTTTGCGGTACGCGGGCTCTCACTGTTGTGGCCTCTCCGGTTGCGGAGCACAGGCTCCGGACGCGCAGGCTCAGTAGTTGTGGCTCACGGGCGCAGCCGCTCCGCGGCATGTGGGATCTTCCCGGACCGGAGCACGAACCCCTGTCCCCTGCATCGGCAGGCGGACTCTCAACCACTGCGCCACCAGGGAAGTCCGATAGTACTTTATTAAATAGAGAGACAGAAACCAGGTTATAATTTTAAATTTTCGAAGTGGTTGAAACACCGATGTTTCTATAGTTGTGGGGAAACTCATTCTGTGAGGGAAATCTGAGATGATTGTCAAACTACTGAAGTTTCAAATTAGTGTATTGGTTTTATTATTAATAACATATAAGGGGCCCTCAACTTTCAGGTGTGTTATACTTGTAATATTTATTGGGAAGTTAGCTGTTTAGAATAAATGTTGTTCATGACAAAATATTATAGGAAAAACTAATTTATTGTATAACCTATTTACCACCCAATGTAATAAAAATAGAAAATAATAGTTACCCTAGTAATAATTACATAAAGCTAATTAAATTTAATATAATAGTTATATCGATGAGATGTGCTTGAAGAAAAATATGTTGAATAAAAGATGGAGAGGATACTGTGAAAACTATGAAGACATCAGGGCATTTTCAGGGCCTGTAAACTTAAGAGTGAGAGCTATGCAAAGGCATGGGTGGTGTGCAGCTTTAAATAAGTAAGGCAGGTTTGCAAGCTGGCCTTGTAGAGCTCAGGGAGTGATTGTATTTTTGCCACTCATTTCTTATTCAGACTTCTCAGCAACCTTGTGAAGCAGGAACCATATGCAGCAGAGATGCAGTTCCAATCAGTTATTGTGGATCTTGCTCACCTGGTGGAGATGTGCTGTCAAGCAGAGAAAAGTGAAATGTGTCTCCAAGAAGAGGTATCTCTGTTTCCTTGTCTATTCTCTTAGCACTCTTAGGGTACAGTTTTAAAAAAAAAAATCCTTTCTCCATGCCAATCATGAATGGATTAGGAGAAAATCACAATTTAAGTGGATCGGTGTAATTAACTATATTTGGGTTTAAGATATGTTAATATTTGTGTTCATTTGAGGGAACTAGGCATGTTAGACATGAATAAAGATAAACACAAAGTCATGACACCAGATGAACTGAGATGTTTAGGACTGAGGGTGGGAGGAAGAAGGATGAGTTGAAGACTTTCTCATTATAGGGGAATGGTGTCCATGGAAATATAGAGCAAACTGTAGCTTCGTTATAGAAATTTCTGGGGGCATAATCAGGAAGAGTCACCAAATGTGGTTTGGGGCTTAACTAGGAAACCGGTTTAGGTGAAAAGGATTGCATTTTCTCAGTGGCAGATCATTAGAACAGGGGGTTGAAGAATAGAAAGAGAAAAGAACAGTGACCAGAAAAAAGTGTCTCTTTGTGCATACACACCAAACTGAGTACCAGGAGACTGTTTTTTTTTTTTTTTTGCGGTACGCGGGCCTCTCACTGTTGTGGCCTCTCCCGTTGCGGAGCACAGGCTCCAGACGCGCAGGCTCAGCAGCCATGGCTCACGGGCCCAGCCTCTCCGCGGCATGTGGGATCTTCCCAGACCGGGGCACGAACCTGTGTCCCCTGCATCGGCAGGTGGACTCTCAACCACTGCGCCACCAGGGAAGCCCCAGGAGACTGTTTTGTGTAACTAATCTAATTGCATACAGTTAACAAGCAAGTGACTTTTCATAAGATGGTAACGTTGTATGACTTACATTTTTAAGAATATCATGGTAATCCTACCATCCCTGTGTGGCACAGAAAATTCATGTGAATTCATGGAGGGGAACTGGGATGGACCGTTCTCCTGGGGACATGACTTGAGAAGCAGAAACTAGGATATAGTAGGTAATAGCATCCGAGTAGAAGAATGCAAGCGTGTGGTTCAAAAAATAAAATATAATATAGCAGGCTTTACAGTCAAAACAGGCTGTGGCTAGTTAGTCCTAGTTAGGACTAGGTTTAGCAGTGGCCCAGGGAAACATTTTCACAGGTGACAATTTTCATGAATGCCTCAATTACCTTCAGTGGCTCTTTTCTACTTTTTCACCTAAACTGTACATGTGCTTATGTTAAAATTCATATATCTATGGTGTAGTCAAAGGTAGGCAAACTACAGCCCTCTGGCTAACTCAGCTCCACTCCCTGTTTATGTAAACAAGGTTGCGTTGGCACACAGCCTTGCCCATTTATTTACGTGTTGTCTATGGCCGCTTTTTACAACAGCAGAATTGAGTAGTTGTAAGACTCAGTAGTTGTGACAGGCTGAATGAACTGCAAAGCTCCAAATATTATCTGGCTGTTCACAAAAAAATTTTCTGACTCCCAGACCAGCTGATACACAAAATGAAAATAGTCACAAGTGCCCATTTATTTACTTTAAAGCCCTTTCACTTTTTTGTAAAACATTCAGAAAACAGATCTCTACCTGAGTAACAACCCCATATCCACACAGATAAACACTTTTGCAGAAGGGCCTGTGCCTAAAAATTCCCAAAGGAATTTTCTTGAAGTGTTCTTGTTCTTGAGTGTGAATGCTTCTTGCTTGAACTATTTCATCAACAGCATGTAGGAAGACTTCTGTGTGCTTTTTTCCCCACACTTTTTGTCTGACAGTGCTTTTCAACTTAATCATTGAAAAGCCCGAACTTTGCCCCTTCCCTCCCCTTCCCTCTCTACTTTCTTTTAGGATTTCTCCACAAATTAAAGGAGAAAATAGGGGCTATCTGAAGAATATATCATGTTAATTAAAATTTGCTAGATGAACTTCTTCAGATAGAAATGCTTATTATATGTAATTCTGCACCATCTATGAAGTTTGACCAAGTATATCTCCGTATTATTATTTTAAGGAGGTGATTCTGAAATATTCGTGTGCATCAGAGTTACTTGGAGGGCTTGTTAAAACAAAATCAATATTTTCCATCCCCAGCATTCCTGATTTAATGGGGTGGGGTCTGATTATTTGCATTTCTAGTAAGTTCCCAGGTGCTACTGATGCTGCTGGTTTGGTGACCACTTTAAGAACCACTTTCCTAAGGTGAAAGTAGATAATCATAAACTGTTTCCTCCCTCCCTTCCCAATATTTTTATATATCTAACTTAGTGAGAAGTTGGAACCAAGGGCAGTAACAAAAATAATAAAACAATTGAAAAATAACCTACTTATGAAAGGAAGTGAAAGATTTGGGGGACATTAAATACAAAGGTAAGACTGGAATATAAAAGCAATAACCTTATATGAATAGGCTTAGCAAAAAATATAGGAATATATGATCGAAATATTTTGGAATCTTATCATCAAGAATTTCGGTGAGTCTTTGTGCCTCTATGTTTGTGGAAGAGGTCTAGGTTTGACTGTAATGCAAAGGAATAATACCTAGTGGCTTTGGGAGTCTCCATGGAACCAAAATCCCAGAAGTGAAGAGGCTTAGCCAATTGGCAGTCTGTAGATGTTCCAAGTTAGACTAACTGCTCCAGGGACCTACATGCATTTTCTTTGTTTTCTTTTCTGAGATTAGAATAGTCAATTATGTGAATCTGTTCTGCCTGTTAAAAGAGAAAGTGGGCAGGTTTGAAGACTGCCTTTCTAGCTGTGGCTAGTGGGAGGGTAATTTTTAGACAAGATGGAAGACATATTTTGAGAAGTAAACCAGAATGCAGGAAAATTCTAAGGAGAAAAAAGGGAACCAAAATTAATGTTGGAATGTTGGTAAGAATAAGAATGAAACAAAAAAAAAAGGAATAAAATAAGAAACCCAGCCATACAAGGTGAATTTGGATCTTCCAAAGAAAAGGAATTTCATATTTCATGAAATAATGATGTGAATTGTAGACTTCAGCAGTTTTAAGGAGAAAACTCCTCAGAAATTCTCTCCTCCAGGTCAGTGGGGAATGATAATTGTAGCCTGAGATACTTATCTGTCACCCAACAGAATATAACATAGAAGAAAGTTAACAAGAAATAGCAGGAATTTGGGCAGGTTGAAATGATGGTTTGAAAATAATACATGAAATTTAACAGTAAAAAAAGCAAAGTTCTGCTCTTAGTTGTAACTCAGCACAAGTTCATGTGGAAAGACTTGCTGGTTTAAGTGGCCTATGCTTACAACTTGATGGGTCTACTATCAAAGCTACTGCAATCCTGGGATGCATTTCTGGAGAAAAAACAAGGATCAGATTAAGCAATGTGATATCGTAACCACATGGATCAGGTCACTCTGGGATACTGTATTTAGTTGCTTATGATACATTACACAAGTTTTGAAAATTACATAAGTAATACACGAACATGGCAAGAGTTCAGACAGAAGAGCAGGGTACATTTCCCATTCCCAAAAGGTAAGCAATTTAAGTTTTCACTTTTAGTATTCCTAGTGATTACCATTATTACTTTAATAGTTTTTTAAAATACTGCTGTCACTTAAAGAATATAGTATACTTACACTAACTTCAACAATACTACCAGTAGACTCTCAATTTTTTATTTTAGGTAAAGTATTTTTGTAGTTTTAGCTCTTTTATCGGTTATACTCTATTTCTTGGTCCTTCGACTTCAATCAGCATCTACTGATTTTCCAAAACATAATTAACATGTCTAAACTTCTTTTGATTTCTTTGCCAGCTTTCCTTTTTAAAGCTATACCATTACTTCCACACTGTCTAGGTTTATTCATCCTGCTTTGTAAATGTAAGGTTTATATGCTTTGTCAATAGGTTGATCCAAAAACTGGAAGCCATTAAATAGTGTTCAGTAGTGTGTTTAACTGTAATATTATTTACAGCTGTACAATGAATGGATTGACCAATAGTTCAATGACTTATCCTGGATACTTAAAAAGTGTCAAGATTAAATGAAGTCTTTTTTCTTACTATCAACTGCAGAAAATATGTCACATTTATTTAGTTTTACGTATCTGGACTATGATTTCCTAGTACATCCTTCTTTTTTGAGAGTTTCTAATTACCATTCTTTTTCCATGTTGACAAATAAAGCATCTACTTTCATCACACCACTAAAATATATCACACTGCTAAATTATATCAGGTTCTTAATCATACAGTTTTTGTAATAGAATATTCTATCATCTTAAAGTTTGATAAGATTTGAAACTTAAAGTTTGATCACATTTGAAAAGTCCTCTGACTTAATCTTTCAGTTTGGATTTAGTTATTTCTGGGACTGATTTATGGCTGTCCACTAAGAGTTTCTTTTAAAGTGTAACTCTGGGTAAAATTGACTATTTCTAACATCCCATTTTGTGTTTTTTTCTTGGATTCTTTTAAGGTTTTTTTGGCTACATTCTTAAGTTAGGTATGTATGTATGTATTTATGTATTTTTTCAGAATGGGCACCCGGGTGATAAACTTTAGGGGCCCTTGCATATTTAAATATTATTTCACCCATATATTTACACAGTTATATTTTAAGCTGGTATGTTAGTTGGGGTTCTTTAGTTGTAAATAATAGGATCAAATTCTGGCTAACCTAAGTAAAAATTAGTATATTGAAAGGATAGTAGTGACTTCAGAAATCTTTAGGAAGTTTAAGAAAATGGGCTGAGCAGATATAAGAACCAAAGCAGCTCAGAAATCAATGACTTTCTGGTCTTTTACTGCTGGTACTTCTTTAATGTTACTATTCTGAGCTTCTATCTCTGCATTTTTATATGTTGATTAATATCACACCAATGACTATTTTTCAGAAGTTCATTATAGCTCTTACATTGATGGTGGTTTTTTTTGTTTCTTTTTAGCATCAGTAGGCTTTATTCTTTCCGGTATATTGTTACTCTTATTGAATTGGGATTTCAAAAGAGATGAGAGGTGACCCATTTTAAAAGGATCTTGGCAAGTTGTTATGTCCAGCAGTATCTAGAATGTAAAAAGGTTTGAAAAGCATGTCACAGGATTTGGAGAAATAGACTAGTAATGATTATTCCAAAGTCTTCAGATGGATGACAGGTTAGCAGTCTCCCATACAGACAACGTACAGGCTGGAAGAAAATATTTGCAAACAATGCTACTGACAAGGGATTAATTTCCAAAACATACAAACAGCTCATACAGCTTAATACCAAAAAAACAAACAATCCAATCAAAAAATGGGCAGAAGACCTAAATAGACATTTCTCCAAAGAGGACATACAGATGGCCAACAGGCACATGAAAAGATGCTCAATATCACTAATCATTAGAGAAATGCAAATCAAAACTACAATGAGGTATCACCTCATACCAGTCAGAATGGCCGTCATTAAAAGGTCTACAAATAATAAATGCTGGAGAGGGTGTGGAGAAAAGGGAACCCTCCTACACTGTTGGTGGGAATGTAAATTGGTGCAGCCACTATGGAGAACTGTATGGAGGTTCCTTAAAAAACTAAAAATAGAGCTACTAATATGATCCAGCAATCCTGCTTCTGAGCATATATCCAGAAAAGACGAAAACTCTAATTCAAAAAGATACATGCACGACAATGTTCATAGCAGCACTATTTACAATAGTCAAGACATGGAAGCAACCTAAATGTCCATCGACAGATGAATGGACAAAGAATACGTGATATATATATACAATGGAATATTACTCAGCCATAAAAATGAGTGAAGTAATGCCATTTGCAGCAACATGGATGGACCTAGAGATGATCACACTAGGTGAAGTAAGTCACACAGAGAAAGACAAATACCATATGATACAACTTCTATGTGGAATCTAAAAAATGATATAAATGAACTTATTTCCAAAACAGAAATAGACTCACAGACATAGAAAACAAACTTAATGGTTACCAGAGGGGATGGCAGGGGGTGGGGGGCGATAAATTAGGAGCTTGAGATTAACATATACACACTACTGTGTATAAAATAGATAAACAACAAGGATCTACCATATAGCACAGGGAACTATATTCAATGCCTTGTAATAACCTATAGTGGAAAAGAATCTGGAAAAGAATAGATGTATATACTTGAATCACTTTGCTGTACACCTGAATCTAATACAACATTGTAAATTAACTATTCAATTTTAAAACATGAATTTAAAAAAGGAAATAAATTAACATTCCAACAAAACAAAACAAAAATAGTCATGGGTCACCGTGGAAGTAAGGATACGTAAATTCCAGAGGTATTTTTAAAAACAAGCCTAAATAGATTTCAGTCTTTCTAGACAATTTAGATATGGTACTGTTTGAAGGTGGGAAGAAGAACTAAATTACTAGACTTCTAACCATTTTCTACAGGATCCTAGAGGCTCTTAGGAGTGTGAGTCATCTACCCCTCAGATGTGTGTGTGTTCATACCTTAGCAGTGGAGTTCTAGGGGTCCCATTTCCACTAAGCTAAAGATTTCACTTTTATCTACTTGGGCTTCCACAAATGATTTTTATTTGAATGAGGACCATACAGGTACAAATCGGGGAAAACTTTTGGACTTAATATCAAGGTCTACATCAGTACATATGAAGGGAGTAGAGATAATCTGATCAATTTTAGTGGTTTTGTTCCTCTTGAATTTCTATATCCGAATAGTCAGCGATTTAGCATGGGATTACCCTAGAGCTGTTTTAAAATGCAGCGAGAAGCTGATGTTGATTGTTCATTCTTACCCTGCAAAGGAGTGCCATATTTTTGTGAGGAGGAAGCAAATTTTTATTTATTCTAAATCTGGGGTCCTGAAGGTGGATGAGGCATTGCAGTTAATTAGGTCCTTAAGCTAAGGGACTAGGCCTGTGAGAAATTCTGAGACCTTGAGAGGCAGGCTTATTAGAACCCATCTCAGGCATGCAAAAGGGAAGTCTTAAAGATTTTCTGTTTGGGAATCAGAGCTGCTTAGCTGTTTTCCCTTTCTCACAGATGTGCTTATTTGCTTTTTTTTAGGGGTCCAAACTGATCAAAAAGTGCCAGTCTCTTTTGGGAGGCTAAATGATTCCAGCATATTTCAATGTACAATCTTTGCTGAGAACTGCTTTTTGTTTTTCATGAATAATGAAATGCATGTCTAATATTCAAAAGAAGAATCAACATCATTTTTCAGCTACTAGCAATGTTACTCAGGAACATTAACTAGTCTACACTAAACCTCTCCTTTCCTACTCAGCAGAGAAATCTACTTATTGTAACTCTCCTACAACCCACTGCCATCCCTTCTCTCTCCCCATAAGCTTTCTACTTCTCAGAAGCAGCAACAGAAATATGAAACCAAGGGGCCTTTCAAAACCTCAGGTGGATGTAATGAGCTGCCACATTGAACTGGGACCTGGCTGCTGGGTTTCTGGAGTGAAAAAGACCCCAAGTGCCATTTGTGGCTTCTATCTGTACCACTACTGAAATTGATTATTGATGAACTGAATGAAATGTGTTTTACAATAAAGGTACTTACATGACTGTATTCCCTTTCATCTTTACCCGAGATATGTGATGTTGACATTGTCACCAAGGGGTCCTAACATATTTATATTCACTTGAGCTTTCAGTGATGATTTGTAATAGTAGTCTTTTCCCTGGAAATCCCAGCATAAATGACATAAAGAACTTATCATTTCGACTTAGTTTTGCAGATTTTTTTTTGTGTGTGTAATGAAGTAAAAGTAAGCAGTGATATTTTAGTGCTTACTAAATAAATGATTTTAGTTAGAAAAAATGTTTAATTCTCATTATAGTGCTCTTTACTTGATTTCAGTTTTTCCTTACTCCAGTAATTTCAGCATGTTCTTATATACTAGCAAATTAAATCCAATAAACATTTAAGTATCCATTGTATTCAATACACTGTGCTAGGTGTTGCAGGGAATAATATGAATATGATATGGCCAGATCACTAATGAATTTAAACAAGATATAAACACATAAGGAATTATAATAATGGGCAGATTTCACGTTTCCAGTGTCACAAGAGCAGAGCTAACTAATGTGGAACCCAGGAGTCTGAGATCACACATAGCCACAGAGACCAGGAAAGTTCATGGAAGGAGTGACCCTGGCCAATGACTAGAAAATAGACATGTTTTAACAGATAGATGTGGAGAGTGTGAGCGCGAATGGTGAGTGATTCAGATGGGTGGGTTTTGAGACAAGAGTAAAGTAGTTGTGGGCAGTAAGACTTAGTGAAAGCCTAGGCTACAGTGTTGGGTGAGGACATATTATAGTTTAGTTATAACAATAGCTAATATTTATCACACACTTCTTATGTGCAAAGTGTCAGCCTTTAAATGTATTATTCCTATAACTCCTACAACCGTATAATGAAGTAGGTACGATTATTTCTATATCACAAATGAAGACAGAGAGATGCCACTTGAGGGTGTGTAATTAGGGTGAGGCCATATATTCCAGTGGTTAAGAGTATGGGTCCTGAAGCCATAAGTTCAAATCCTACCTCAGTCTTCTACTAAAGAGCTTAGCAAATCTCCCAACCTCTCCATGGCTTACTTTTCTCATCTTTAAAATCAGGTTGAAAGATTAATTTCCTCACAGGAGTGTAATGGATGTTAAATGAGTTGATCTATGTAAGGCAAATGCTAAGTGTGGTTAGTTTCAACAATATAAAATTGCTGCTTTTGTAGGCCAAATATGGACAATTTCAAATGTCTCAGTCTAATAGTTTAGCTGTTATTTAGAAGAAAAATGGATGCTGTTGAGGGTTTTGCCCTCTTGAATTGCATCCTATTCCTTTCCTTTCACATGTAGATATCTCAATATGATAGATACATCTGCCATCTTCTCCACCTCATCAACTGCCTTGCCAATGGATTTCTTCAGTTCTTGAAGCCAAGCTGAACAACCCTAAACAAAATTCCATAGTAACACTGCCTAACTGTATATTTCATACTGCCAAGAGATGATAAAATACACCACCATATTAGGGAAAACCATATAGAAAAGTTTCGATATGTTTTTAGCTACTAGATCAGATTTGTGAAAAAGGAGGCATATATACAGGGGATTTTAAAAAAATATTTTAGACAGTTTATTCACTCATTCTTTTATTCATTCATTAATTCATTCAGTCCTTTATTTAATTGATTTTTATTGAGCACATCCCATACACAGGACACCCTATTAAGTACAACAAAGTATACAAAGATGAATGTGACAGGTCCTCTACCATTAACAAGTATAACATTATCTAGAACTGAATTTGAACTAATATGTAACTGGTAGTGAAATATTTGGACCACCTAAAACAAGGATGAACGGTTTTGTGACAAAAGTTTATATTCTTGTATTATGTAAAGATGACTCTGAAGTGAACAGATTTTTGTCTCAGAAATTATATCAGTTATCTATTGTGATGTAACAAATTATTCTAAAACGTAGCAGCATACTACAACAAACATTTTGTATCTCACACATTTTCTGAGGATCAGGAATCCAGGAGTGGTTTAGCCGGGATTTTTGGCTCAGGTCTCTCATGAGGTTGTAGTCAAGCTCTTTGCCAGGGCTGCAGTCGTTGAAGGCTTGACTGGGGCTGGCCAATGGTGTACTCTCTCGGCTGTGGGCTGTGGACAGGGTGCCTCAGTTCCTTGTTGGCTTTTGGGCTTTTGGAAGAAGGTCTCAGTTCCTGTTATATAGGCCTTTCCCTAGAGCTACTCTGGATGTGGCAGTTGGCTCCCCCCAGAGCCAGCAATCCAAGAGAACAAGCAAGGAGGACACCACAGTGACTTGTATGACCTAGTCTCCAAAGCCACACCCTGGCACTTCTGCTTTCCTCTGTTCCTTAGAAGTGAGATACTAAGTTCAGCCCATTGGCAAGGTGAGGAAAATTAGGCTCCATATTTTGAGAGGAGGAGTATCAAAGACTTCATACATATATTTTAAAACTACCACGGTAGTGATGTTAACATCTCACTTGAATAATTTATTTGAATTTTTTTGCATCTAGTAGAACTCTGTGCTTGCATGTACTTGCTACTTTTTTGTTGGCAACTTTTTAATCATAAGTTTTCTATTTCCTAAATAGAAAAAGCAATATATGTTCATTACAGATTATTTAACAAGTGTAGAAAAATATGAAAAACATGAATCACCCATACATAATTCTGCAAACCAGACATAACCACATTTAACATGTTTTGGGTTTGTAGTGTTTATGTGCAAATAATATACATACATATATAAACATATATCTATATATCTTATGGATAATAAACTTTTGGATATTGTATCTATATTCTTATCCAGATACATAAGGAGAATTTACTCTTATAATTAAAATTTATTAGAAAACAATTTAAGAGCTGCATAACATTCTATAGGTAAATGTTTCTTGCCTTCCTTAATCTTTTTTTCCTATTTTTGAACATTAGGCTATTTACTTCCTTTTATCACAATAAATAATAATCATCTTTACATAGTGTCTTTGTATATATGATTATTTTCATATAAGATCCTACAAGTAGAATTATAGGATGAACTTATTACTAAATTGCTTTCAAGGAAAGTTATATTCATTTGTAATTCTACCAGTAGTTTAAGTGCCCATCTCATTGTAATTTGTTGAGTATTTAATATTATCATTTCTTAATCTTCTTTAATAGATGAATTTCACTTTCCTTTGTTTTGCATTTTGTTGACACACCAGTTATTTTACTGTGTCTCTGCTCCAAATTCACTCTTTGTTGTTGTCTGTGAAAATGTACATGGGAGCCTTTCTATATATGCTTCCTTTGCAGCTTACATGATGTCATGCTTTGTCAGTAGAGGGCACTGGAGAAACACTGCAGGAGGAAGTTGGTCTTTCCTGATTCTGGGAAGCTGACTTTCTTCCTTCACTGCTCTACCCAGAGTGGTTTCTTCAGTGCTAGTGGCCTGTAGGGTGCAGTTTTCTTTCTCTTGTGTTCCTCCAACCCCTTTTGTAGCTTTTGATTTGGTTTGTGGTGGCACGGCCTGGAGGCCCAGTAGAGGCCTGTGTCCTAGCTCAGATCATTACTCTCCATACCTTCTCAACTTGGTGCATGCTCCCAGAGAGTGCCTTGTGGGGCTGATCATCTGGTAAGCCACTTGCCCCACCTTTGTCCCATGCAGCCTCAAAGATGCCACAGTCCAAGGCATACACAGAGTTGTACTAGGTTCCTGCAGAGATGGCCCCTGCAGCGCCCCCAGTCCTAGCAGCACTGGCAGCAGCGCCTCTGACTTTTTTGTGTGCCTACCCTTCAGCCTCAGCTTACCTGTGCCCCCAGACTTTGTTTCCTGCAGACCTCCAGACATCGACACTCTGTGATCTGGCTTTGTGCCTGCAGAGAAGCCCCAAGTCCCTCTGCTCACCTGTCCACCTGATCCACACTCCAGAGAGTTGTTCCTGATTGGCCTATGACTGTGGCCCTGCTGTGTCCTGGGCAACCAGAGGATGTCTCCCCTATCCACTGGGCTGCAACCACACCTTCTCCAATGAATTCTCAGCTCCTCTCTCCAAGCTTTTCCTTTGTGGGGTATTCTCCCTCAGCCTTAGGGTACCCTTTGGAGTTCTCTTCACATTTTTATAGTTACTCTATCATCACAGCTAAGTTCTTTATATTAAATTTCCCCTGTTTAGATGACTGTGTGGTTTCTGTCTCCTGATTAGACACAGACTAATACAACTGATCACTATTAAGATACAACTTTTTTTACATACTTAGTAGCCATTTGCATTTCCTCTTCTGCAATTTTACTTTTCAAGCCATATGTCTTATTTATTCTATCTGGGCGTGGTATTTTTTAATGCATTTTGTAGACTTTCAATATATTAAAGATGAATCTTTTGTCATGTTTATGGCAGATACTTGACACTACTTTAAATAAGTATACTGAATTTTTTTTTTTTTTTTTTTCTTGCGTTATGCGGGCCTCTCACTGTTGTGGCCCCCCCCACCCGCGGAGCACAGGCTCCGGACGCGCAGGCCCAGCGGCCACGGCTCACGGGCCCAGCCGCTCCGCGGCATGCGGGATCCTCCCGAAACGGGGCACGAACCCGCGTCTCCCGCATCGGCAGGCGGACTCCCAAGCACTGCGCCACCAGGGAAGCCCAAGTATACTGAATTTTAACCATTACATTTGCTTTATTTTTGTGAGATGAGATTTTCTTAATAACTGATAGATAATAGGATGAAGATGCAAGCCCATGTCTTATTCAGTAAAGGAGATTTCCTAGGACTGAAAAGCTCACAGCACACTTTTACTTTTGTCTGGTTTAGGATTTGGTTACACTGAGAAGTAATACCTTTGTCTTAAACATGTTTCATATTTTGATAATTGATCTTCCAACTGGGTTTATTACATTCAACCTTATCCCATAGTGTGTGTAATATAATCAGTTTAATCCAATGCTTCTGAGGAATGCAAATAGAAGTAATAGTGGAATGGAAAACAGCTGCATAAAACTCCCTTTCAATATAGAGTTCATAAATAAAATCATAGATGATACTTGTGGCATTCTCAGTGCTTTTTCAGATTGGTTAAGTGTACTTGATGGACCCTGAGTGTTGTTTTGTAGAATGAGCTGTCTTGGAGAAAAAGGGCAGAGCTCCAGATTTCCTGCCCAACTTCGGCTACCCTACCGCAGCTTTGCATTATCTTCTATATTTATTCAGCAACAAATGGTTATCATGGGTCAAGTCTTAGCCTAGCCAACAAAATACACTAAATCTCTGTGATATGTTTGTTTGGAAAAATAAAGAAAACTAGTTCAATTGACAAAAGAAAAGCTTAAGAACACTTTTGAAAGTCATCTGTAGAACAGAGCGGGGTGGGCGGGGGGAAAGAGGGCTCAGGTTGAGAAAATTACAATTTGGATTTCTTAACAGAGTCCATAATATTTTCCATCCCAAAGGACAGATAGCTCTGATGTTATAGATAGCCCAAAGCCACGTATCCATAGAAAGATAGTCCTAGATTTTATGAAAAGGCTAGAGTTTAAGGAGCTGTGAAACACCATCACCGTCAGATTCCTTGGTGGGGTAGTAATGTGCTGATTTTTTATTTTAAGAGCTGGCAGCTTTTACTTCTGAATCATTTCTGAGAGTCAGTTGATGAGAGTTCTCTTGACAGTTGAAGCTAAAATAAGTTTAAGTTGCATGGCATCTGAAGATGCCATTTAAATTCAAGTTCATTGAGCGTTTTACTATAAAAACTATTTGAAATACATAGTATCCGAGCTTATTCCAGTTACTGAAACTAAATTCAAGTTCCTCCAGTCCAACTGTGAACCCTACTTAACCTCTTCAGTTTAAAGAGAGACAAGCTTTTTCCACATTCAATTTCCTACAGATTCAAGTTCACATATATTTGTATAAATGCAAGTATAGAATTTATGCACTCAAATAGTTGTAACACCCTTCTAATTTTGTTGAAGTGTTTTAGCAATAGTGACCTGTATTGCTAAACTGTTGTCTCTGTTTTTATTACCTGTTTACTTCGAAGACATTTCAGTATGATAGCCTTTTCTGTACTGAATCTGAAATAAGGAGAAAAAGAGTATTAACAACTGGACACATTTTGTGCCTTGAACCTATTAAAGAACGAAGCACCCAGTGTGCAAGCTCTTAACTTACTTTGTTATTGTTCTTTGAATCTCTCTTTTCTCTTCTTCATTTAATCTTTGAAGGATGGATTCCAGGAGAGAAAAATGAAAGTTAATATACTGAGCCACCTGAAAGAAAAACAAACAAAAAGAGCATTTGTGTGAGAGCTGCTGAGTGAGGAGAGGGCAAAGATAGATTCAGGGCAATGGCATCCATACATCACTGTTAATTTCTTCTGCATCTTTATCCATGAGGAAAATGCGAGCATTCTTTTTGGATGGTCCCTGTAGGAGTCTATGCAGTAACGGAATGTCTGTTTTCTTTAGCCGTCTCTGCTCTGCAAATGAAAATAAGAATCAACTACAGTCAGGAGTCCATTCTAGAGGAAAAAAAGAAACATAATTTGTCCATTCATTTTGCTTCTTCAGCTCACTTTGAAAGACCTAAAAAGAACATACAACAGGAGGAACTCACTCAAAAGAGTAAATTGAAATTAAAACCTTTAAATGAACTAAAAATGGACTTCTTTCTCTTGCTATCCTTCAGGGTTTGACTTTCTATCTCTGAATGCCAACTTTGCCTTTGGTTTGGATGTTCAGACAAATCTTCAGTCCCATTTATGCCTCTTATCATGCCACACTCCTAAATTTTTTTTTTTTTACAATTTTTCATTCATTCAACAAATATTTATTGATCTTTCCTAGTTCCACTAATGTAATTCTATCTTTCTAGTAGTTCAGATCCAAAACTTTGTAATTATCTTCAGTTCTTCATTTCTTTCTCACCCCACATCCAATCCTTGGCTTTTCTTAAAAATATATTCAGAATTGTTATTTGCATCAGGGGTATTTTTTATTATTTCATTAAACTATGGACTTCATCCATTCGACCATAATAATGAGATGAGAAAAAAATGACTTCCTATTTGGTATAGTCCCAGAACTTCAAATTTCCAAAAGTCACAAATGCTCCCACCACAAAATACTTCTAGCTTTCTGCTAAAGTAGTTTCACATCTGTGATTTCATTTTAGGACACAGTGCCTTTACATTCATTTTCTTTCCTCCTTCCTTCCTCAAATATTTTTTGAGTTACGACTATGTACCAGGGCTTGTTCTCTGTACTGGGTACACTACGGAAAAAGCAGATGAAAATCACTTCCCTCATGAACCTTACACTCTAGAGGAGAGGAAGATGATAAGGAAGATACATCAATAAGACATGTCACATATAGTGAGAAGTATTAAGGGGAAAAAATAAAGCAAGGGAGGGGGTAGAAAGCATGCACATGTGTAAATATGTGTGTGCAGGGGAGAAGCTTGCAATTATTGTAGGGTGGTGGAGGAAGGCCTCACTGAAGATGTAACATTTGAGCAAAGACCTGAAGGAGATGAGAGAGGAACCATGAAGCTATTTAGGGGAAGTGTGTGCCAAAAGGATAAGTAAATAAATAGAGCACCTCTGAGGTCAGTGCATGCCTAATGCTGTCAAAGAGCAGCAAGGGAACAGGGTGGCTGGCACGGAGATGAGGGGAGGGTTGTTAAATGATGAAGAGAAGAGGTAGTGGGACCAGCACAAAGACTGTGACTTTACTTTCAGAAGAGAGACCATGTCAGGATGACTTCCATGGTTAAAGAATAATGTCTGCTCTGTTGAAGTAGACTGAAGGGAAAAAGGTGGACCAGTTAGTCCTTTCTACAGTATCATGTGTTTCCTTGGGCTTTTAAAAGTTCCAAGTGTCAGAACTGTTCTCATCCCCTGGACTGGACCTACCGCAGGAAAAAGGGCAAGAGAGGATCTAGAACATAGAAGTCCAGCTTCCCCACAATTAAAGTGACATCCATTCCTATGTCCACAGAGTCAGTGTTCGTTGCTTTAATTCCTCTACCTTTCCTGAATAATTTAGCTCCTGTCATTAACCCACCAGAATCCTCTTCTGACCTTTACATCTTGTATTAACTTGGTTTTGCATCCTCGATTTGCTTCATTCTTGATGTCACAGGGCAATGTTCCTTGCTTCATGGTCACCTGGGATAATTATTAGAAATATGCATTCCCAGACTGTCCTCAGATCTGGAGGGGCTTGAGAATTTGTGTTTTAAATGAACTCTCCAGGTGATTCTGAAGGGTGCTACAATTCGAGAAACACTGTTATAGATCATGCGCTTAGTAGATAAAAGGTATTAAAAAACACAGCTATCTGTTTTCCACATTACTACCCAAGCAGTGCTATACGCTCCATTCTTTTCTCTATTCCTGGTCCCTAAAAATGTCCTAGTTATGATTATCTTCACTTCTGGATTTCATGTATAAGAAATTTTGACACAGTTTAAAAGAAAACATAATTTTCACAGGTAAAGTTGAAATAACTACATTTTACAGTAAAAATAAGCATTTCCCCCTGATTTTAAAAATAACATACGTACTGGGGAGGGGAAAGGAGGTTATATAGGTCAAAGAGTACAAATTTTCAGTTATTAGAAGAATAATTTCTGAGGATCTAATGTACACTTGAAAGTTGCTGAGAGTAGATCTTAAGCATTCTTAGCCCAAGAAAAAAAAGAGTTAACTATGTAAGCTGATGGATGTGTTGATTATCTTGATCTTGGTAATCGATGTATGTCCAATCATCACACTGTACACTTTAAATATATACAATTATATTTGTCAGTTATTCTGAATTATTCCTCAACAACATACATACTACTGTAAATATGAGGAAAAGAATAAGGCAGAAAGTAAAAATCACCTGGAATCCCAAACTCTAGGATAAGCAGCTTTTCACTTTTTGTGGCCATCCCTTCACATATCTCTTTATGCACACACACAAACAATACATAAAGGTGGTCGTATCACACTTGCTATTTTTATTGTGCACATATATTTTTAAAAATCATAATTTGTTTTTCGTTTTTTCCTTTTGTGCCTTTTCTCCTTCCCATTGTCTTTTCTGTATCTCCCCAACCCCCTAACCAAGTAATCAATGTTAATGGCTTGGTATTTATCTTTCCGTACCTTTCTCCCTGATCATGTGATCATATAAACCACATATATAAATAGGGATTTATAATTCTTTTTTAAAAATGGGATCATACTATATACATTTATAGGCATCTTGCATTTTTAATTAAATGTATATTATAGAATTCCTTCCATTCAACTGGTATAGATCTAACTCATTTCATTTAATGGATGCATAATAATCACTTATTAAATCATTCCTCTATGATGGGTAACTTTGCCTTTAGCTTTTTGTCATTATAAATAGCCTTCCACATAAATCTGTAGGCAGTAGTCCTTTTATTTTTGTGAACCACATTCTCACCAGTGGAATTGCTGGGCTAAAGGATATGTATACTGTGGATTTTAACAAATTGTTGCTAGAATGAATTTTAAGAAAGTAGACAGACAGATCTTCACCAGAATTGCAAGAACATATGCTTTTACCCTTATCCACACCAGACATAGGTGATAATATTACATTGAATTTAAGGATTGAATTTACATTTCCTTAACTTCTGCATTTCCTTTAATACTTGTATTTCCTTGAGTTTAAACTTTCCTAAAAATATTTTACTGGTTACTTTGTTATTCTTTGAATTGCTTTATCATACTTTATTTTTATTGGATTATCTTTTCACTATCATTTTGCAAAAATTTTTTTTTTTGTTGTTTAACGGTACGCGGGCCTCTCACTGTTGTGGCCTCTCCTGTTGTGGAGCACAGGCTCCGGATGTGCAGGCTCAGTGGCCATGGCTCACGGGCCCAGTCGCTCCGCGGCATGTGGGATCTTCCCAGACCGGGGCACGAACCCGTGTCCCCTGCATCGGCAGGCGGACTCTCAACCACTGTGCCACCAGAGAAGCCCTGCAAGAACTTTTTGATATTGTAGGTAGTAATCTTTTTCTGATATTCTTCATAATGCTTGTATCTTTTTTTTCTTTTTTAAAAAATTATTTATTTTCTTATTAGTCGTCCATTTTATCCACATCAGTGTATACCTGTCAATCCCAATCTCCCAATTCATCACACCACCCCCTCCCACCCCCCGCTGCTTTCCCCCCTTGGTGTCCATACGTTTGTTCTCTACGTCTGTGTCTCAATTTCTGCCCTACAAACCCGTTCATCTGTACCATTTCCTAGGTTCCACATATATACGTTAATATATGATATTTGTTTTTCTCTTTCTGACTTACTTCACTCTGTATGACAGTCTCTAGATGCATCCACGTCTCTACAAATGACCCAATTTCATTCCTTTTTATGGCCGAGTAATATTCCATTGTATATATGTACCACACCTTCTTTATCCATTCATCTGTCGATGGGCATTTAGGTTGCTTCCATGACCTGGCTATTGTAAATAGTGCTTGTGGATCACAGGCTCTGGACGTGCAGGCTCAGCGGCCATGGCTCATGGGTCCAGCCACTCTGTGGCATGTGGGATCTTCCAGGACCAGGGCACGAACCCATGTCCCCTGCATCGGCAGGCGGACTCTCAACCACTGTGCCACCAGGGAAGCCCCGCATGTGTCTTTTTGAATTATGGTTTTCTCTGGGTATATGCCCAGTAGTGGAATTGCTGGGTCATATGCTAATTCTATTCTTAGTTCTTTAAGGAACCTCCATACTGTTCTCCATAGTGGCTGTATCAATTTACATTCCCACCAACAGTGCAAGAAGGTTCCCTTTGCTCCACACCCTCTCCAGCATTTGTTGTTTGTAGATTTTCTGATGATACCCATTCTAACTGGTGTGAGGTGAGACCTCATTGTAGTTTTGATTTGCATTTCTCTAATAATTAATGATGTTAAGCAGCATTTCATGTGCTTCTTGGCCACCTGTATGTCTTCTATGGAGAAATGTCTATTTAGGTCTTCTGCCCATTTTTGGATTGGGTTGTTTGTTTTTTTTACTATTGAGCTGCCTGAGCTGTTTATATATTTTGCAGATTAATCATTTGTCCAATGATTCATTTGCAAATATTTTCTCCCATTCTGAGGGTTGTCTTTTCGTCTTGTTTATGGTTTCCTTTGCTGTGCAAAACCTTTGAAATTTCATTAGGTCCCACTTGTTTATTTTTGTTTTTATTTCCATTACTCTAGGAGGTGGATTAAAAAATATCTTGGGGGCTTCCCTGGTGGCACAGTGGTTGAGAGTCCGCCTGCCGATGCAGGGGACATGGGTTTGTGCCCTGGTCCGGGAAGATCCCACATGCCGCAGAGCGGCTGGGCCTGTGAGCCATGGCTGCTGAGCCTGCACGCCCGGAGCCTGTGCTCCACAACGGGAGAGGCCAGAACAGTGAGAGGCCCACGTACTGAAAAAAAAAAAAAAAATCTTGGTGTGATTTATGTCAAAGAGTGTTCTGCCTATATTTTCCTCAAAGAGTTTTATAGTGCCTGGTCTTACATTTAGGTCTTTAATGCATTTTGGGTTTATTTTTGTGTATGGTGTTAGGGAGTGCTCTAATTTCATTCTTTTACATGTACCTGTCCAGTTTTCCCAGCACCACTTATTGAAGAGGCTGTATTTTCTCCATTGTATATCCTTGCCACCTTTGTCATAGATTAGTTGACCATACGTGCGTGGGTTTATCTCTGGGCTTTCTATCGTGTTCCATTGATCTATATTTCTGTTTTTGTGCCAGTACCATATTGTCTTGATTACTTGTAGTATAGTCTGAAGTCAGGGAGCCTTATTCCTCCAGCTCCAGTTTTTTCCCTCAAGACTGCTTTGGCTATTTGGGGTCTTTTGTGCCTCCATACAAATTTTAAGATTTTTTTTGTTCTAGGTCTGTAAAAAATACCATTGGTAGTTTGTTAGGGATTTCAATGAATCTGTAGATTGCTTTGGGTAGTATAGTCATTTTTACAATGTTGATTCTTCGAATCCAAGAACATGGTATATCTCTCCATCTGTTGGTGTCATCTTTAATTTCTTTCATCAGTGTATTATAGTTTCCTGCATACAGGTCTTTTGTCTTCCTAAGTAAGTTTATTCCTAGGTATTTTATTCTTTTTGTTTCAATGGTAAATAGGAGTGTTTCCTTAATTTCTCTTTCAGATTTTTCATCATTAGTGTATTGGAATGCAAGAGATTTCTGTGCATTAATTTTGTATCCTGCAACTTTACCAAATTCATTGATTAGCTCTAGTAGTTTTCTGGTGGCATCTTTAGGATTCTCTATGTGTAGTATCATGTCATCTGCAAACAGTGACAGTTTTACTTCTTTTCTGATTTGGATTCCTTTTATTTCATTTTCTTCTCTGATTGCTGTGGCAAAATCTTCCAAAACTGTATTGAATAATAGCAGTGAGAGTGGACAACCTTGTCTTTTCCTGATCTTAGTGGAAATGGTTTCAGTTTTTCACCATTGAGAATGATGTTGGCTGTGGGTTTGTCATATATGGCCTTTATTATGTTGAGGTAAGTTCCCTCTATGCCTACTTTCTGGAAGGGGTTTATCATAAATGGGTGTTGAATTTTGTCGAAAGCTTTTTCTGCATCTATTGAGATGATCATATGGCTTTTCTCCTTCAATTGGTTAATATGGTGTATCACATTGATTGATTTGTGCATATTGAAGAATCTTTGCATTCCTGGGATAAACCTTACTTGATCATGGTGTATGATCCTTTTAATGTGTTGTTAGATTCTGTTTGCTAGTATTTTTTTGAGGATTTTTGCATCTATGTTCATCAGTGATATTGGTCTGTAATTTTCTTTTCTTATAGTATCTTTGTCTGGTTTTGGTATCAGGGTGATGGTGGCCTCATAGAATGAGTTTGGGAGTTTTCCTTCTTCTGAAATTGTTTGGAAGAGTTTGAGAAGGATGGGTGTTAGCTCTTCTCTAAATGTTTGATAGAATTTGCCTGTGAAACCATCTGGTCCTGGACTTTTGTTTGTTGAAATATTTTTAATCACAATTTCAATTTCAGTGCTTGTGATTGTTCTGTTATATTTTCTATTTCTTCCTGGTTCAGTCTTGGAAGGTTATATCTTTTTAAGAATTTGTCTATTTCGTCCAGGTTGTCCATTTTATTGGCATAGAGTTGCTTGCAGTAGTCTCTTAGGATGCTTTGTATTTCTGCAGTGTCAGTTGTAACTTCTCCGTTTCCATTTCTAATTTTATTGATTTGAGTCCTCTCCCTCTTTTTCTTGATGAGTCTGGCTAATGGTTTATCAATTTTGTTTATCTTCTCAAAGAACTAGCTTTTAGTTTTATTGGTCTTTGCTACTGTTTTCTTTGCTTCTATTTTATTTATTTCTGTTCTGATCTTTCTTTCTTTCCTTCTGCTATCTTTGGGTTTTGTTTGTT